>NW_009714005.1:0-2347 GCF_000703405.1 Apaloderma vittatum | reverse complement strand
CTGTCCCTGGGTTGAGGAGCGTGGGCTTGTGAGGCCGCTGCACCCACAAACGTTCTCTCGTCAGTAGGTAGGACGGTTTGTCTTGTGGAAGGATCATCTTCTGCAAGGTTTTCCTCTCTTTTTTTTGCGTTAGAAAGTGACATTAAATTCCTTTCAGCAAAACACTGCTGTAGTAAAAATTATTGAACGTAAAATAAAGGTTTCTGCCTTAACATTAGCTGCAGGTAATTCCTGGCCAGAGGGGCCTTACGTCCTTACTGCCCCAGCCAGAGCAACTCTCCATCGCACTGCAAAAGAGATCGCCTGAGGAGTTCAGAAAGCTTTTTCAGTTGAGTTTTTGCCCACCCAAAGTTTCCGATGGGAGTATGTGGTGTCATGATAAGCAGTACAGCTCCATATCAGTTAGTGACTGGGGCTGATGTACAACAACCTGGAGTAGCACGCACAGTGCACTGATAACAGCTGAAGGTTGGATAAACAACCAAGAAAGGAAGGGTTACAGTCTAGGAACTGTCACTGTGTTCCTGTTTGCTAACAGTTCTTCCATTAAATAAGTTAGTATCATGGACAAAACCAGAGTGCTCCTTTATGTGAACCTGTTTTGAATTAAACTGTTGTAAGAGCTATGAAAATCCTTACATTTTCCCAGTGAAGTACTTTCTCACTGATCTCATTGTATAACCTGCTGTTTTCATTTTTAAGTGACAAATTTTATCTCTCTTCGTTTAAAGATAGCTTTCGCATTTGGATATGAGTTAAAACATCTTGGAAAGCTGTGTAGGCTGCACAACAATAACTTGCCATTCCAAATTTAATGTGGACTTTAAGCTATGTGCTTAGTACTTTTGACAAACAGTGCTTCCACAGGTATATTTCAATGTTTAAGGCTTTCTGCCTTTGCGCAAAGACTTTGCTGCCACATATTCCTCCAGGTACCCATTTCCCAGTCTGCCTGTTGTCATGATGTCTAGCATACGTTTTGTATTTCATTGGTGCAAACCAATGTAATACAGTAATAGTTTTTGGTTTACTGCCTGTTTTAGATCTGAGATTGTGTACAGAAGCGTTATTTTCTACAAAAAATTGAATTCTTGGGCACTTTTTAAAAGAAGATTTACAGCCTTTTCATTCTTAGCTGAAGTAATTCTAATAATGTTCACTGAAATTTGTAATAAGTTTCCCTTCTCTTTCTCTCTGATCAGAAATGTCAAATATTGGAACTAAAGGCATTGGCAGCTCTCTTCCATTCAGCTCCACCCATTTTTATTTATTTTTATTTATTTTATTTATTTTTATTTTAGCCTTATAAGACTTCGTTGGGGATTGTTTTACACAGGTCATGCGTCATCCAGACAGGTATTCCAAATTGTAGTGCTATACAGACTACTGATTTTGTCTTTTTTGCTTCAAGCTCATGAGAAAATGATTGGAAGCTTTTTGTTTTCCCAGTAGAATAGTGGATTTGGATTATTTTCACTTACAGATGCAAATTCCAGATGCATTTCTGTGATATTTTTAACTTACAAAGCATGATTCCATCAGCAAAAGTAGAATATCTGCTTTGTTTTTCTTTTTATTTATTTTTTTTTTTTCTGTTTAGGAAAAATGTGCCTCAGTGACTGCTGATCTCAGACCTTGCAGAGACCTGCTTTACCAGGCAAGTGCCTCAGTTGGTCAGTTCTTAAGGTATATTGAAAAAAATTATTATTTGCCTACTGAAATTGCCATCTCTCCTATTTTGACAAGACTCTTTGGACTTTTTGCTTTCTCTTTTGCAAAAAGCGTGCATGCACGTAGATGTAGTCACTACAGTCCTGAAAGCAAATGTGATTTGTAGTGAAGAGATAACTGAATATGATACAGCTGAGTTTGGCTATAATTCTGACACCAGCTAAAAAAAATTATTATTTGCCTACTGAAATTGCCATCTCTCCTATTTTGACAAGACTCTTTGGACTTTTTGCTTTCTCTTTTGCAAAAAGCGTGCATGCACGTAGATGTAGTCACTACAGTCCTGAAAGCAAATGTGATTTGTAGTGAAGAGATAACTGAATATGATACAGCTGAGTTTGGCTATAATTCTGGCACCAGCTAAGCTGTTCCATGAGTTGCTGCTAACTTAAAATAATGCTATATTAACAGACTGCATGAAATCCTAGTAACACACTCCGGAGTTGTTTTAACAACAGTCTCAGAGAATGTATCTTTTCATTTTGTATGCTGATGTATTTGACTTTTTTTTACTTGCCCTTATTGTTTTCTGATTTTCAAAACATGGAGATACTTAATTCTAGAGATTGTTGTGTGTGCGCTTCATCCAAATAAGACTACGCTCATGAAAATGAAA
>NW_009714004.1:0-6512 GCF_000703405.1 Apaloderma vittatum | reverse complement strand
GAAATGGAATATTGCTGAATTCTGAAGGTGTGCAATGGTACATTCCTGGCTGACACCCCAACTGGTAACAAACTTTGGTCAGTGGGAGTGCTGGGTAGTTTCCTGGTTGGAATAAATCTTCCTTGTGAGTAGCTACACTGTCTGTTTTGGTGGGTACCGCCATGATACATATACAAAGAAAAATTAAATGACATTTAGTTCAGCTTCTTACATCATGTGCTAATGGTCCGGCTTTGTTGTACGTTCATTGACCCTGCTGATTTCATGCAGCATCGCCTTCCGGTAGAAGTTTTTCCTATTGTATAGTTTGTTTCACAGTTATTCCAGCTTCTTTCCCGGTATGAAAAACTCGTGTAAAAACACAGCATGAGGGAGGAGGTAGGGATGACTTACTGAAAGATTTATAGTTGTACGTGTCTGAGATTTATATTCAACAGAACTGTGCCCTTACCATAAGGTACATCTGCATTGCCCTTGAGTAAATCACCTGCTGTGTACTGGTAGACTTGGAATGCTTACTATGTTGTTATTAATTTAATTAATGAAAGAACCAGGCACATTTTTTGGATCAAGCCTTGGGGTATTTCTGAGTTCCCAGTGCAAAATAGACCTTCTGTGTGATCTGTGATCATTATTCCTACCCCTTGCCCTCAGTGTAGCCTTTCCCCTCCGTGACCAAGCAATCTTCTTGCGGCAGATGTGAAGAGTTTTCAGAGCGGTAATTGTTCCAATGCCCTTATGGATATTATACTGAATTATACATCAGTCCCTAATTTAAATTTAGCCCACTGATACTTTTCCTCTCTTGTAATCTCTATAAACATTTGGTCTGTACCTGGCTGAGCTGTTGTAACTAGGAATGTTCTTGCTGCTGAGCTAGCGTTGTTGTTTGCTTTCACATTAATATGTTTTCTGTTGAAGATTCTCATTGAGGCTATGTATGGTTGTTGGGGTTTTTTTTGGTGGTTTTCATGTCCTTTAAAATATTTTTACTTTTTAAAAATTTGGTGTATGTTCATCTATTTAACCCGTTTCCCAAACTTTCAAACCACTTCCTTTTCCATCCGCTTTCGGATATGCAAACTGGCTGTTGGTTTATATTGTTGCTTTTGTGGTAGACCAAAAGCTACTTAAAATTAGGCGTGTAATTTTTGTACTCAGTTAATTATAAACAGAACTTGAGGAAATACTTACTGCTCCCAGTAAATAAAACTCAGCAATAGTTCTTTGACTTCAGAGATTTTATTTCAAATATTATCCTGGCTCAAGTAATTTTATAGATACCACAAATACAGGTGTCAATTTTTTACTTTATCATTAAACTCGGATGTTCTGACATCTTCCATTTAGTCACAAAAATGTGTGTCACATGCACTTTTATCTTTCATGCTGACACATCATACTAAATGGCTTTACCTTTTCCTCCAATGACATTAGGCTATCTCTATGCTTGGATTTCATGAGTCAATCTATATGCAAAATGAGTAATTTCTACTTCCTTAGAAGATATGTGCCCGCGTGGTTCATTGTAGCAGTTAAGTTTTAGTAGACTCGAGTTAATTCAACATTTTTAAAAGACTGTGGCATGCTTTGGTATTTTCATTTGGATACTGCAATTATTTAGATACTATGTCTATTAATTCATCTTGAGATTATGATCTCTTTCATTGTAAGAAAAAAGCTGTATATTGACATTTCCTTTCTTCCTGCATTTCATTTTTCCATATGAACTAAAATTATTCAGTTCTGACAGAGAATAACAGTAGGCCAATGACTTAAATGTTAAGGTAAGCTAGATGGTAAGCCCTACTAATAATGCTGGGAGAAAGCTGGGAAAATCACCTTAGAAAAGAAGTTTGCTAGAAAATGCCTCTCATTCCCAGCAGCTGACTTGTTAATGAACTACACCGCAGCTGGAATACAAAGTATAAGGCTAACCTATGGCCTTTGTTATTTTTGGCTGCTTAAATCTAAAGCAGGTCTATCTGATTAAAATAAAGTAAATTTTCCGCTTCTTAATAGGTTCTGAAAGAGAGCCCTGCAAAGGAAAACCACCTGATTCTATCTGCATTTTCCTCTGCCTTAATTGTTAAGGAAGGCTAACAGATTAAGCAGCTACAGAAATCTACCTGCCTCAGTGTTTTGTTTGTGCATAACAGACAAACTTATACAAAAATCAGAAGGTTTTGGTAAGATATAAAATGCACTGGCACGGAACTTGTAAAACATTGCTGGATTTCAGGCTGAAAGTCTTAAGAATTGTTCTGAGAAAAATGATCTCCATACTCCCCATTTGCCTGAGCATTGCCTTGCCCCTCATAAGCCCTAGAAGAAATGTAATATTAAGGAAGAACACTCTTAATTTTTTTTACCATAATGTCTGCCTATGGAACATACTATTGCCTTATCTTCTAACGTTGTGGTGACAAATATGAAAATTTGTTTGTGTTTTTGTTACAAGAACAGAAATAATGAATATTTATAACAGATTGGGTCTACAGGGCATAAATTACTATTTGGTTAAGCTATGCATAAATATATTCTGGTTCTTTTTTAATTACTGCTTGCTTAAAATAATCAATTTAAACTAATTACATGCATTGCTTTCATTCCCTTAGTCTTCATACTTCCACCATGCACTTCTTTTTTTATATAATAAAAGTATTTCTAGATACTCATGGTTTTAATGTTCTTAGAGCAGTTGTTTGGAGATCACTCATGATATTAAGCATAATTCTATTAAATTTTAATAAGAATCAAATTCAAAACGTCACAGGAACAAAACTCCTTCACAAGCCTGCATATGGGCAAAATTTTGCATACTGCATGCTTTCCTTGAGCACTGGCTAGAGCCAGGAAATTTTTCTCTTCTGATATGTAATAAACTTGCATCTTTTTTTTGAAGAAGAGAGTATAGAGGTCCTGTAGAGTGCAGATTACTCTATTATAAGTAATCAGTGTTAATAAATCTACAGCTGTTGCACTTTTACGCTACAGAGAATCAGTTATGACAAAGTGAAAGAGTTGACTCAATCAGGAATATTTTTTATGTTGTTTGTTGTTGTCTGCTGAAGGAAAACAGAAACCTTGAATAGAAGATAATGGAAATGGATGAGTGTGTGTGTTGCAAAAGCTAAACACATAATCAGCTACAGTATTCAAGGCTTTTATAGTCCACTTAGAACTCAAATAAGAACATCCATTACAATGACATTAAATGAGAACTTTTGACCTTTGATATTAGCGATATGAATTTGGAAAGCATATTTTCTGGAAGCTTGACAAAATACATCTTTATTTGGAAGGTGGAATAAAAATTATTGTCCTGCCTTTTTGCTTTGTGGAAATAATATTAACAGTTCAAACAAAAATGCCTTTTTAAGGATGATTTGTGAAGTGATGCAGAGTAGTTGTTCAAGTCCTCACTGGTGTACACAAAAAAATGCTCATGGAATTAAGAGTTTGATCCTTTCGGACCTGATAAATTGCTGTTCATGTTTTAAAAGTGTCAGCTTGCAGTTCTCTCCCATGCAAAATATAGCTTTGAAAATGCAGAAAACTGACATTGAAAGCATAAGGTGTAAGCAAATCATTGCCTTTCCATAAAATTAACAAGATTTTCCTGCTCTCCCACTAATAGCTACATCCTTCAGGGATGACATTTAAGAGCTACAAAGCCCCTCTTTATGTTTTTTTTTAATTCAAAATCTTATTTCAACTCTCTTTAGTTCCATGAAGGCATAGAGACTTCACAGAAAAGAAAACTGATACCGCCATACCTTTATTACCTGCTTCTTTTTTTTTTTTTTGGTTTTTCTTTCTTTCCTGGAGGATAGTCCTGTAAGGAGACCTAGTACCTTGTTGTGAGATGCCTTACTCTTCCAGAAGAAAAAAGCTAAAGGCTAGCTGATACTAGTACCTTAGTATCACAAATTCCAACCATCTTAACCCTTCTCTGAGAGACACAGCTTCTGAGATCATACAAATATAAAGTAGAATTTTACATTACATAACAAGTTTCTACAGTGAAGAAAGAGGTGAACTAAAAGATGTGATCCTGCTTGCTCTAGAAAGAGACAAAGCAATTTAATCTTTCTCAGAAGTCCACTATTCAAATCTATTAATTTTCACTACTTGGCTTATTATTTTTGCATGGCTGAGATATGCAGTGTTCTTTTCAAAATTTTTTTCTCAATTTCTCACTGCTTAGTTTGATAGAAAAAGAAGTATTCAGGACACAGAGTGGTTAACTGTTAAATTGGGGCATTAGATATATAACTATGTATTAAAATTGTAATAATGTCAGGAATTGCTTCTTGTTTGAAGATGAATACAAAAGTGGCAGTTTGATGTATTGCAAGTTTCACTACTCTGATTGTATTGCTGAGATGAAAAAGGCATTTTAGTTGACCTAGAAATGAGTGGTGTAGTGAGTGACAGTGGACGTGTCATAGCATCTTCGTGGTGGTCTAGCTTTCACCAGCATTCTGCTGGTCTTTGAGTTGTTGGCAAAAAGCTTTATTCCCTTTTAAAAGGATTATAAGGGAAAGGGATAGAGAGTAGAAGTTGGATGTCTTCTTGAATTCAGTAGTCACAAAATGAGTATTTTCTCAAGAAGACAAAGAGAAGAAGGACTGGAGAAGTAGAAGGTCATGTGGAAAGAGTACAGCAGAAAGGCTGAATAAAAAAAACCCCACAACCAAAAAAACATGCACACACACACACAAAAACCCTCAAAACCAAACAACCCTCACAAAAAAACCAAACCACAACAAAACCAAACAAAAACAAACCCACACCAAATTAAGAAGAGTTAGAAAGAAAGCGAAATGGTTTTGATGTAAAGAGTAAAAGCAGACTATATAGAAAGTACCATGTGATCAGTGCTATGGAAGAGAAGATCCAATGACTCTGGAATCACCTAGAGTTATTTTTTAAGTTTCAGACATGACAAAGGAGAAGAACAAGGAAGGGATGCAATTCAGATTCTACGTTACAAGATCTGTCGGCATCTGCTGAACATAGTGCAACATATTTCAAGATCCTTTATTAATAACAACTGATAATCTAAAGAGGATACAGAGCACAGAAAGATGCAGGAGTAAATATTTAGGTGTAGTACAGAAGCTGAGGAGGAACCTTGAGCATGAGAGAATTCACTGATCACCCTTTCTGCTGGGGTAAATTAAATTACAGGAACAAAATACATATGCCCAGTGATTGTGGATACTGAGAAAGTGACAACTTATGTGATATTCAGTCACATTTTTCCAAGTCCTGTCAAAGTTGATTAGAGAGTGACAAGCTCAAGGATTAGTATTGTAAGGAATATATGACTACTGGGACCACTGATGGAACAAAGGAAGCTTTTTTGATGGATTGATTCTACCTGAGGTACTAGTCATTTAGGATTGAAGCTGGCATGAAAGCATACCTTTTACTAAAGAATATAGAGAACGAGATGAGATAAATTAATGATTTCCACTTTTGTCTGTAATGTTCAAGATAAGAGAAATAAGGAAAATGAGAGTACATCGAGGAATTCAAGAAAGAAAATGGAAGTGACGTACAAGAAATGTTACTGTAATGTGGATATTAAAAACATGATGACAAGACATTGCAAATAAGATTAAAAAATACGAAATTTTTACATATATATTATGAAAAGGTGAAGTTGGGGATGTCCTGTTGTATGGTAATGATATAAAAAATTTTGGAAAGGTAGCATAGAATCATAGAGCAGCTTAGGCTGGAAGAGACCTTGAAAGATCATCTGGTCCAAGTTTTCATGGGAAACAGAGGCTAGATGAAATTATCTAGCAACTTGTCCAATAATACCCTGAAAACCTCCAGTGATGGGAACTCCTCCACCACATCCCTGAGAAGGTGGTTTCAGTGATTAATTGTTCTCACTGTAAAAAACACAGTTTCATATACCAAAATGGCACCTCTTCCAGTGCAACTTCTGCCTGTTGCCCCTTGTCCTCTCCATGTGGCTCCTTGCAAAGAGAAATCCTCCATCCTCTTTGTAGCTAATATTTAAGTACTGGTGTACTGGGATGAAGTCTTCCCGAGCCTTACCTTAACGTGGACAGTTTAAGTGACTTTAGCCAAAACAGATCTTTGGAGATGAATAATGAAAGGTTCTGTGGTGATATTGGTAGGAACAGAAGCGGGTTTTGTGACCATTGTGTTTATATGTAGATGTAAGTTTCTTTATCAAATAGCCACTTGTAGCAGTTAATACAAATGGAAGGCAAAAGTGCCAGGTTTGGACACCTCTCAGCTTTATCACTCAAATTGAAAAGGGTAGGGTCGTGATTACAGAAACTGAAGTGTTTAGCATAAAAAATGAAAATTTGAAAGGAAATTTTTGAGACTACCTGGCTGAAAAAGGAGCAAATGTAGTACTTGCATGCGAAAGGTAGAGAGTGCTGGAAAGAAGATAATACAGAAGATCATAGTTTTAATGTTCAGATCATTTGGTCATGGCAACCCCATGCAACGCTACA
>NW_009714003.1:0-22103 GCF_000703405.1 Apaloderma vittatum | reverse complement strand
AGGGGCTGACCCCCCGCCCGGCCTGCTCTCTGCTGTGAGGGTTTTCAGATCTGCACGTCCAGAGTCTTTAAGGGATTTAGTTAATGCTGGCTGTGGCCTTTTATGTATTGTTTTTTGGGGGTTGTTTTGTTTGGTTTTTTCTGAGCTCCTTTGACATCTGGTGTGTCCTGACGGGAAGGTCGCCTTAGGGATCCGCAGCAGGCCCGGCCCGGCATCTTGTGCTCAGGCCCGCGGGGCTTGGGCTGGTGTGCTGTGAGAGGAGGAGGCCTCTCTGCCACCTGGGGTGGTGAACAGTTCTCGTGGTCCGGGCAGGCTACTCTGCCACAGGCCTTCAGATGACCTGAGTCTTCTGCGGTGGTGTCTCATGGCGTACGTGCCTAACTTTAAGTGAGAGCATTTTGGGATTCTAAGCTTCCCTTTCCTGGACTGGAACATCTTCGGCCTTGTGCACTAGATGATTTTGTAGTAATTATGTAAGGGAAAAAAAATGCACCACTCACTAAAAGTAACCTGCATGCAATCAATAAATTAAGCAACTTCTGGAAACACCGCTCAAAAAAACCAGTTATTCCAGCTGTAGTATTTCAGACCTAACGGATCCTCAAGATTAACCTACAGAATGTTTTTGCAAAGACAAAGCTATAAAATTTGTATCCTAGTGGATATGTAAACCTAAGGATTTAACTGAGATACTGGTTCTGTAGGTCATTATAATCTCCAGATCCCCACTGCTCTTGCTGCACTTTCTAAAAACACTGGTGTGTAACTTTGTCTCTTCATTCTTGCACTTCCTGATGGTGTTAAAGAATCAGCTTTGGTCACCTCTGCCCCATCAGTAGCATGTGATTTTTTCCTTCAGAGACGACTTAAGTGATACAGTTTGGTCTCCCATAGCTGCCTATGAAATCTGCTTCTTTGATTTTAGACCTGAAGAAGGATTGCATCTGAAAGCCTGCCTACTTTCTTTAACCATATTGTTTAGTATCATGCAACATACTACTTCTACCTACAAGCTTTACCTTCTGCCATGTTTTTATGTATCCTAAACTTTGAAAACGACTAACTGGAGGGCGAAAAAAAATCCCAGCACAACACAGCATCATCAGCTTCTAGTTTGTATCCAGTGTCAGCAGTGTTGTGAGCATGCAAACTTCTGAGGTTTACTGAGGGAGGAGCAGAAGGCAGGAGGAGTATCTCTGCGCTGACGGGAACGAGCTTCTCGGGTTCATGAAAATTTGCTTGTGGCAGAATTGAGTATGTGTCTATTTTTAAGTAGGAAAGGAGACAAGCTTACCAAATGTAAGGGTGGAAAAAGTACTGCTATATAAGCCAAATCCCATACTTTTTGCCTTCTAATTCAACCTCAGTTCTCTGTCACAAACTATGTGTGAACTGCAACCTGGCATTGATCTTCTGACTTCATGGAAATAATGCCGAAGTTAGAATTCTTGCTGTGTATGTTTTCCTTGGAAGTCACTATTTATGTACTATATGATTTTAAAACACTGTTTAAGTTGCAGAGGATTTATTGCACTAAGTAGACATTTAGACCTCATAGAGGTTTGGTTTTTTTCTGCAGTTCTTCAGAGCTAACTTAGGCTGTTACAGCATTAAGTGGAACATCACTATTTCTGTTTTACTAGATGTTGTTGTTTCGCACAAACCAAACATATGTTTATCCTAAAATACATTTCTTAATGCCATATGCCACAAAGATAGCAAGAACATCAAGTTTAAGCAATGGACATGTGTTCAGCTGTAAACATGGACATATTGACTATCTGTGTGGATGTAATCACAGTGAGACAGAACTGATTTCAATCCATTGTATTCAGTTTCTTAACCCTGTTCCAGAAAACCCCGTTGAAGATCAGAAGATATAAAAAGGCACAAGCTTATGAATGACAGCACACTCTGTAGACTGCAGGCTGGTTTTGCATGGAAAATCTGCTTTGTAGTATTCAGCTGACTATAATCAGTGCAAATAGGACTTCTGCTCTCTAATAAACATTATCTCTGGATGAAAAGCCACCTTAGCAAAAAATCATAGCTTTTAGCTGTCCTTCTTTTCAGGAAGTCTTTTCCTATCACACAGAGCTTTGCAATGTTAAAGCACCTACCGCATTTTGGACTAAAATAGTATTTACTGAGATAACTCAATTTACGCTGCAAATCCTGTTCCTGAGGATAGTAGGCATGAAAAACGAGGGGCAGTTTGCCGTTTACGTAAATGGAGCATGAATGAATTACTACCCACCCTATTTTAGCTGGGTAAGTAAAAAACTGAAATATTACTCTGCAGTGGAAACTCATGAACCCCCATGAGTGGAAAATCATCCCCCTCATCTCAAAATTCACTTCAAGTAGCTTTTTTTACAGGACTGCCTTTTATCACTGTTGTCACATCTTTGTTTTTTAAAGTGTCATGCAATTATATATTATATATGGGCAACCTTTTTAGCTCCTCATCACCATGGGAATAGGGGCAGCTGGAGAACTATCTCTGTATTTTATTGGTTTTTCTTCCCTTTCCCGATGTCCCCACGGCTTGCAGAGTGCTTTTTAATAAGTGTTTTTGCACAGTGCACAGTACTTAAGGGATTCAATCCCTTAAGCACAATAAGAAAACAAACAGTTTTAGCAGGCTCCCGGAAAGAATTTATATGAATATCTGTATTTTTCTTCCTTAAATACAGTTCCATTCTTGATTTTGTGATGGCTTGTACTATTCTTTGTTTGAAGTTATTCAGTAATCTCAGCAATGAAAGGCCCAAAATTTCAGAGTGGGTAGATTTCACAAGGAGTGGGTTATGCTGCAATTTGCTGTTCATTTCAGTGCTGACCTTTACCTATGCAAAATGCAGAAGAAAACACTTTTGCAGTCAACCCTTCCCAAACTATTGCAGGTGTAGAGATAGCCAGCACAATAGTTGTTTAAGTTTTAAAAAAGAAAGCTTTAGTATTTGGCTAAAACAGCCTGATCCTGCAGATTTCAAGCTTTGCAGTCCTAGGTCCCAAATATTCAGAACTTTGGGGTAAGAGGAATTTCATCTGTTGTCTTCATTATTTCAGAAGCTATCTTGCACTGTTCTGATCAAATACACAATTGTGATTCACATATTGAAAACATATACAGCAAAATAATGAAAATTGTGCCTCCAACTAAAGTTGGTTCTGTAAATATTCATTAATTTGATCTAAAAATCCACTTCAGTTTGCATTACCTGGAGTTTACAGGAAAAATACAACTAATATTCAAACTGCATTTACTTGATAATATTGTGATATACCTTAGCTAGTTTCACAAAGGTCAAGTCTGTTTCTTGATTAGGGTCCTGGTAATTTTATATTTCATTCCCTGTGTTGTCTGCAATGTTTTCAAACATTATTTCCCTCTGCTCTCCTATTTTTTTGCCTTGTATCATTCTTCTGCATACCGATCTATCCCTGCCTGCTTTTTTACAATTTCTACCACTGTAATAACATGGGAGCTGTATTTCTTTTGCCTGTGTTCAGTGTACTTTATCAGCTCCTAAATTGTCAAATCCTACACAACAGAAGCACGTGACATCCAAGAACAAGATTACCCTCTTCTGCAGACACTGCACTTGCAGCAGATCAAGAATAAGGTGAAAGGTTTTTTGCCTCCTTTCATCCCTTTGAAAGTCCTGGGATGGAAGTGATAATGTGATCTGTGGATTTCAGCTTATCCACAGGAAGACTAAACTACCCAAATAATTTTCCATCGGATCAGGAAAAGGATCTGTCTTAACATATGCACATGCGGTTGTTATAATTACTGCAGGGAGAGGAGGACATGTGGCCAAGGAAAGAAGTGGAATTGCACAGTAATACTCTATTGCAATTTGTAGTAATTGTCCAGCCACGTTTCTTGGCACCAGTAGCACTCTAACTCTTTTAAATGCTGTAAGGATTGTGTAGGACTCAATTAAAGAGATGAACGCCTTAAAAAGTGCAAGGTTATGTGATTATTAAAAAATTCTTCCACATCAAAAGCATGTTTCCAGTGCCCATGTGAACAGGTTGATTACTGTGCCTATCAAATACAAGGGCTCGGATGATGTTTAGTGATAATACCTGTAAGATTCAGATATAATTATCCGTACTTTTATTTTACATCTAAAGATTGCTAACTGAAGGCTTCTCAGGTAAGCCCAAGAAGTATGTGAATACCTTGTTGATTTTGTTATTAGAAACACACAGAAGTGCATCTGCCTTCATACCCAGTGAAGGAAATACAGGTAAGGAATTTTCAAAATTGAGTAGTAGTTTGGTCTTGCTAGTCTAGAAGCAAGGTAAAATTGTTGGAGATGAGACTTCTCGAGCACCTCCTACAGCTCTGCAATAAGCTGTCACAGCTCCTGAGGAACAAGAAGCAAATCCTGAGTGTCCCTGGGGAGAGGCAAGGGATAAGACTGCCACAAAGCAGCTGCATTATGGAAACACAACGGATGAGCAGTTACGTGACTCCCTCAGCTAAATATTTTCAGACGGTTTTCTTGTAAGTCATAGTTGTTTATTACAAGTCAAATATTTTTCATTCTTTAAGTGGTCTACGACAAATCTGAAAGCAGCTTCAATGTTAGTGCCACATCGATGTATCACATGGTTTGCTACAAGCAATTCTGACTCAAACAGAGTGTCGCTTCTGACAAAAAATACGTCAGTTTAGTATGATAACACGGGAGGATTTTCCCTGTATAAAAAGAGAAGTCAAATCCTTTGTGCTAAATGCAAACATTCTAGGTATTTTTCAGGCTTAGTGATACCAATGAAAACTGAGAACTCTTTATGTAAGAGTGAATTAACCTGCGTAACAAGTATGCCATTGTTTTACCAGAGTAACAAGAATTTATAGCAACCTAAGGCATAAATTATATATCACTTATGGTTTTGTGTAGTGGTGATTTTGGAGACAGAGTTTTTCTATTATTAAGTGCAAATAAGATACAGTCTTATTTTTTTTCATGGGAAGAAAAGCCTTAGCTATGAATTTTCACCTGAAAAGACAGTTTTCAATTGGAATTAACATTAAAGATATTAATGGAATTTGCTTGTAACTTCTGGTTAAGGCAAGAAATTGGCAACAAATAAGGAGTAGCACTAATACATGCTCGTATTCCCCAAAAATTAATCTCACAAAACTATCCTGAAAACTAGTAACTTCAGCATTGTACAGTAAGATTTTAACCTACCTACTATTCTCAAGTTGTTACTTCCACCAATCTAAAACATAGTACAAATTTCAGGGGCGATTTTTACTTTATTTTCCAATTCCACCCTCAACAGGTGAGGCTACGAAACATTACATGATTAACATCTTGAAAACTGCCTGAGTACACAGGTTCAAGAGGATAACATGCTGAGGTACTCCATTTGTCAAAGAGTAATTGCGATCTCGCATCTCTGATTTTCCTCCTGCATAGCGTGGGAGGAAAATCCTGTGTTCTGTAAACAAAAAACATGGCAATGACAGAGAGAAATAGCTTTTTTGCTTTTTTGCCTTCCCATCTGTGACCTTTCTCCCATAGAAGAGAGATTGCACCACAACCTACATTTCAGATGTAATGCAGTCAAAGCTTTATTTCGTGACACGTAACACTTGTTAAAACTTGAATTGATAAAAACTCACCTTTTTTTTTTCTCTGTGCTGTCTTAGTGATGACACTCGAACAAGCTTTAGAGGTGGCTGATAATAATCACAAAATCTGCTGTTTGCTCTTTTCTAGCTCTTCCAATCATTGTGCAACATACCGAGTTCACACCATTTGTATCTTTGCCTAAAATTACCACCCAGTAAGCTACATTTAGAAAGAAATCCACCTCCAATCCAGTTTATTATTTGTCAAAAAATCCTTTGAACTTTTTCCATGGGAAATGCTTTTTTTGCTAATTGCAAAGCTTTCGTCTGTCTTTAAGAAACAATGTAATAGTTTAACTTCCACATCCTCTCCATCTTAAAACGAGTCCCTACTATTTTTCTCATTCACTTGTTGACATTGAGTTTACACCACAGCCTCTGCTCTTACTTAAAACTATTTCTCATCTGTACTACCCAGTAACGTTGCCTTTGCAGTAGCTGTTCCTCTTTTAAATTATACTGCAACATTTGAGACTTAACAAAATAATAAAACTAGGGACACAAAACATGGACTGACAAGTTAACTTTTCTCCACATTAATTTCCTCAACCACTTGATCTGTCACATAAACCAACAAATTTAGGCAGGTGTTGGGAAACCCTTTTCAACGGGAAGAGTGAAAACAAGGAAGGGTGAAAGAAACAAATACCCACCACTGCAGCTTGTGCCTACAAAGTACAGCGTACAGCAGTAAAACGCAGAGAGAAGCAACCGATTTCCCACACTGGTTACCACTCATTAACAAATGCCTTTTAAGACATCGTGTTCAATGCAACTGTTGAATATAACGGCAAAGTGAATATTGATGGCGAATCCTCCTTTCTTCAACCTCAAAACCATAAAAGGAATTTCATGTCTTGTGGAACGGAGCTCTGATCGTTCCAAATGCATGACCTATTTCATGCTGGAGACCATTCAAGCAGCTTACACATCCTCACCTGATGAGAAACCATAACGTAGCAGGACTTTTCTCACTGCTTACAGTTAGTAAAGAACCTGGAAGTTTTTATGGCTAAATGAGTGGTTCAGTTTAAAATTTGAACCATCAGATACAGGACTAGTTTACCCTATAAGTAAAAAAGAGTATTATGGGACACCCAAAGCCTTCGAATTATCCACTTCAAGGCTATTCAGGAATACCACCCTTTTTCAGTACTTGGTTGTTTCTGAGAATTCCACACTTTTAATCCAGAGAAGCACAAAGTTATCTAAACACTATAAATCTACAAAACTGTTCAGGGCTATGAAAAAACCCTCTAATTTTATATGTCCAGTTTCACAACCTATTAACACAAATACTAACTATATTACCCATTTGCTCACCACATAACTGGGAAAATTATGCTTCTACATATGAATACTTGCTCTGAAAAGTCATAAATCAACAGAAACACAGGTTTAAAAATTTTCAATTTTTCAAATTTATTTAGAACTCAGGGGTTAAGTGTGGTAAATTTCCAATTGTCTGATAATAGCATACCCATGTCACTATCACTGAAATTGCACTAATTCCCTCTGCCCCCCTCCCCCTTAGAAATCCGGTTAGTTATAACAGCCGGTGGTTTTGCAGATTGTGTGCTCTAGGACACTACTGCATTTCCTGAGTGTTCAAAGCTACTGTATGATAACGTCAGCTGAAGGAAAACCAACAAAATTATTATTCAGAACTAAACCAGCTATTCTTCCTTACCACTGAATTACAAAATCACGAAATGCAATGTGTTTTAACAGGAGATTGGTTTAGAATGCTTAAAAACAGGGGAGGGAGGTGGGAGGAAAAAACACCTTTTTATAAAATGATGTTGTTTTACTTTAATTTTAAACTAAGTAATTTTAAAATTCAAGTCATTAACCTCGAGACTATTAGGAACGGCCGAAGAACTTCAGACTCGCTCTGAGTGAAATGTAGTTGGGACTAAAATATCCACGTCGGTATTCCTTGACCTTTTAGGGTATTCCTAGTGGCTCTAACAAAAGCAGCATAACAGGGTATCTCTGGTTTGTGTTTTATCTTTTTAGTGCTCTTGAAAATGAGTTACTAACAGCACTGACCAGAGTGCTTAAACGTAAGATTTCAGACAATCGCCTTGCAAAGCACTTCAGCAAAAACCAATCTAGTCAAAAACTGCCCCATGTTAAACACAATAAATTGTGCCAAAGTATGTGATGTGAATAAACGTCAGCTAATCTACCGACACATTGACAAATGCCAGCTTGTCTATCAAGCGTTGTTCAAGCCCAGAGTAAAATTTCATTCATCCCTCCATGGGCAGACTGCATAGTCTGTAAATTACTAGTTTTGGTCCAGAAGAATCTGATCAAAGCTTTATTTCTATTGGCAAATAGATTCAGAGGAAAAAGTTTCAGCCCTCTAAATTCATAAGTTCATACATTAACAAAGAGGTCCCACCATGTGTCAGTGGGATTTTTCCAAGAAAGACCACAGCCACTTCGTGATCAAAACAAAGCTGAAGCAGCAGCAGCTGATGGAAATGGTAACTACATTGCTCTTGGATCACTTTTTATGATGCATTAGATTTATTCTCGCCAACATGATTTGGCAGAAGGGTTCTTCAGGCTGCAGATGAACAGAAAGCAACTTCTTGTCTCGAGTTTAATTTTTTTTTTCCTTTATGGAAACTTGTTCTGAACAACGAACAGATAGTATCAGCAACTACCAGCAGAAACTGCCAAGAGACACTGTGTCCCACTCTAGTATTATGTCAGTGGCTTGCCAATCCTTTTACCCTAAAATATTTGTAAAAACATTGGAAATACCTAGGAAATTTATAAAACAGCTCCTTAAACATCTGCTTAATGCCCTTTCCTTCAAATATAAAAGACCTCCACATTTCAGGGTCCTTTTCTGTGGCTACAAGGGAGAAGTTGAGGAAGAGGTAAAGAGATAGGATAACTGCTATCTTTTCAGTTGCTATGTTACGAAATTTAAATGACGACTACTCTAAAGATTAAATACAGACTTTACGTAACCAATCACCAGAACAGAAATAAACCATAACTGAAAGCATATAAAATCCATAACAGGGCAAGTGACAGTACATTAAGAATAACCTTATATGTTATACAGAAGATAATATACATAGATTGTAATGGTTATTTTTCCCCTTAAAAGCCACTGTCAGTAGGATCACAGGCTTACTATAAAAGTGACTTGAATATTTGTAATTACTAATGGGGAAAACTTAGGTTATAAAAGAAAAATACATCAAGTACACCTTTACACATGTCTATATAATGATTTAAATTAAAAGCCTTAAGCATTCTCCTACATACTCCACTTTCAACCCAAATGGAATATCGCTGCCAGTACACAAACCTTAAGGAGGGCACTTCTAATCTAGTTAGTATAACTATGCTAAAAGACAGCTATCTTACAAAGGCGATTAAGTTCAGATGTTTAGAAACTTTAACAATAAGAGAAAGCTAGAAACTCTAAACAGCTACTCGTATTTAATTATAATTATCTTTCCGAGAGCATTAGACTAAACTCCAGTATTTTCTATGGTCGTTGTATTAAAAGAAAGTTCTACCACACCTAAAGGATAAGGCATAGCCATCTACTAATTGGCATATTTGTTTATTTGTCTCAGTTTGTGAAAAGGTCCTTATTTGTGTAAGCAGCAAAACAAACTTCAACTGAATGCTCGCTATATGCAAAAAAACTGAAGGCAATTGCCTCTGCAGTGAACTTTACAGTTCTCAACAGCACACACGCAACATGCTATCTGAAAAAAGTTACTAACTGAACTACATGTATTAAATACTGAAAAAAAGTTTTACATTTTTTATTATAATTTATTTTATTTAACAATCTAAGAAGTTTGCGGCCATCAGAAGTTCCAGTGCAATTTCAGGTGCAATTGGGAATTCAGGAATCTCCGTAGAGCTGTTAGTATAGCGGACCTTGTAGGTGAAATACATGCATACTTTGGATAGGACATGGGATGGGATCTCTCTGAAATTCACCTCGTTTGTTTCATTTTCTGCAAACTGTCCTGTAGAAAGAAAGCAAAAAAGTAAACTGAAAGTCAGAATTTCAATTCATTGCAAAATGAAACACTTTATCATGTTAATACAATACATTCTAAATAGACCTGCTTAAGTCCTATATTCCTGGGGACTCCTCAGTGTCAGGCGCGACATACCACATTCACAGCCCTCAAGAATATGAAGATCTCCTTCATTACAAAATGCTTATTTTGGCTGCAGCCTATTAACAACATTCTGAACAACCACACCAGAAATTTAGGTTTCATTCTGATGCTTGCTTGATAGGTGCTCTAAAACTGTACTGTGCTCAGCTCTAAAGGTCACAGTACAAACACTAAAAAGAACCCACACCTCAATCCCAATTTCTAGCCATCTTATCCAAGAAAAAAAAAGGTTTATAGATGTTCCATATCTGCATTTGCACACTTAGCAGTAGCCTCTTCTGTGACCCCACTAGTTTTGAATTTCTTGAGTCAGTTTCAGGCAGATTTGACAGGAGGTTGGAACCTCAAAGATGCATTAACTTGATAAGCTGTGAAAGCAGGCAGGCAGGAGGGATAGGGAAGCCCTAGCTGTACTAGAGGAAAGGTTACATACAGTACAAGTTTATCCATATTACATAATGAAGAATTTATTCAAAGCTCAATGCTCAAAACACAAGTACACTTGAAATTAGTTTTCTCCAGTGCCCCTAAGCATGAAACTTGGATGATGTGAAGTCATCCTGCGGTTAGCCTTTCCACTATTGCTCAGTTTGCCCAACAATTACTAAACAATTACAAAATACATTGAACAAATAGATCTCTCCAGTAATCCCCCTGGCCAGAACCTAAAAGGGAATATAAGAATGACCATATTTAGACCAAACCTCCACATAGCCTGCTGACTGTCACTCAAGTGGCCAAAGGTAAAAGTACGGGACAAAAGAGCAAAAGCACATGTGTTAATTTCTCCCTGTTCTCTCCTCCACCCTTTGGGTCTTCAAGAATTAGCTCAGATGCTCCTTAAACGAGAGGTAGTCTTACATATTCAGTAACATATGAGGTCCTTCCCTTCTGTAAATTTATCTATCTTCTTCTCAAACTTAAGCTAAATTTTTCACAAAGCTCAGGAACCCTCTGCCATTGTGAACATGTTGTGGCCTAAACCCCAGGAGATGGCTAAGCACCACACGGCCACTTGCTTGCTTCCCCCTCACAGTGAACAAGGGAAGAGGAAAGGAAGAGTAAAAGCAAGAAAACATGTGGGTTGAGATTGAAAGAAAGAAAGGAAAAAAAAACATGAAGCAAAAGACGAGTGGAAAAATAGAAACGAAACATAACTGAGGCAAAGGTAACCACTCACCAACTCCCACAGACAGACTGAGACTGAGGTGAGTTCCCAAGGAAAAGACAACTAACCTCCCTAACCCCTTCCCACCCTTTTTTACTTCAAGCATGACCTTAGATGGCACGCACTAGCTCTTCAGTTAGTTTGGATGATCTGCCTGGTTGTGTGCCCTCCCAACCTCTTCCACACTTCCCCTCTTCATCTGTTCATTGGGTCAGGGGGAAGAGTGAGAAACGGAGAAGGCCTGAACACTGTGCAAACACAGCAACAGCTGAAACAACAGCGTGTTTGTGGCATTGTTTTGGTCACAAAACACAGAACCGCATGACCTGCTATGAAAAAAATTAACCCCACACTAACCAGAATACTATAAATATTTACACAATACTACAAGTTTCATTCTAGAAGTGTCAATGAAGAACTACGAACTCCTGTTTGTTGTGAACTTGACAGCTACATATTTCGTGTAATACCATCAAGTCCTCACACCATGGGAAACTAGTAGTAATGACACCCTAAGATCACTAACTGTCCACCATCAGAGAGAGTCTGATTATGCGTCTGGTAGCATAATACTCCACAGAGGGGGACTGTTCCACTGGAAACAGGAACTAGGCAGGAAATGTCATTATTTATTCGAACTTTCACTCACTTAATGATATTAATTCAACCTGTCCAAAAGTGAAAAGCAAGGACGTGAAAGTACTAGATCTTTTGTACCAACCTGGTCCACTCAGCATAGCTTTTATTGTTCCTGATGTTAATGCATGCTCTCTTTTTACAATGAACTCATGGCCATCAGAGGATATTAACTTCACGTACATAGCATCTGGGCCCTCACACCCACCATACGTTTTCTCTTCTCCATCTATAATAGAAAAGAGATCGA
Organism: Apaloderma vittatum; assembly: GCF_000703405.1. Taxonomy (NCBI): domain Eukaryota; kingdom Metazoa; phylum Chordata; class Aves; order Trogoniformes; family Trogonidae; genus Apaloderma; species Apaloderma vittatum. The sequence continues at coordinate 10,212 of NW_009714003.1, read as the reverse complement.
CAGATTCAGAATACAACTGATTTATGTCACTGAGAATGAAAGCTGTAGTTTCTTCTACAACTACATTTGCAGACCAATGAACCCAATACGACCAGAAACAAGACAGAAGCATTTTACATATTTGAAGACAATTTCTCTGAAGTGCTCAGCAATTTGTCTTAAAGTAAGAATTTTACAAAAGAAGAAATTGGTTTATTAACATCTCTTCTCTCTCCTTTCCCCATCATCAAATTCTGACATGCTTTCTAAAATCTACATAGGGATTAAATTTTCCTTGCGACATTCTGAAGTGAGTTGAACATGCAACCGTTTCTCACCATAAGGCTACTTGCTATGCTTATCATACTTAAAGGAAGTATATAAATAGAACTTATTATAAGTTACATAAACACATATCTAGTATTTAAAAAAACATATGGCAAGGAAAAAAGTGCTTTTTGAAGCACAGGTAAGAATAAAAGCAGTCAGTACTCCTACATGGAAGAAATTATAGGAAATAAGACTCATCCTGCCCAGCCAGATGTGCAACTGGACAGTGTTAATGCACATTCACGTTGTGACCTTTGGTGGAAAACAGGGAAAGTGCAAAAGCATTAAACCCAAGGAAATTTGGAAATTCTCCCTAGAGCAGTTTTGACTGTGATTTTTCTGCTTCCATTCTCCGTTCTGTCTCGCTCTATACCAGCTCTCTACTTTGCTCCTCCAGAAGCCCTTACCTCCCCTTCCCTTTTTGTTCCTTCATTTGTTGTCTCCTAACAGCACTGTCTTTACACGTTGAAAAACCAACATTTCCATGCACTGTTCACTCTGTGCCATCTTAACAGCTTCTCCATCTTGTGCCTGTCTTGCTATTTAGGCAGGACGCTCTCTGGGGTAAGAACCACCGACTACTTTGTGTTCAGCACTGTAGGACATCATGGCACTACACAGATTGCCTCCATAGTTGGTTTTTATATGCTCCTGCAAACTCTTAAGTAATAAAGAGTGCTGCAATATTAAACTATTTCTGAAAAAAAAAGCATAAAAGAAAAAAAGTGCCCCCCTTCAGTAAACATACAATTCCTGCCAAATTCAAACTAGAAAGTTAACATCTTTCAAATACTGTATTTTCTAATGGACTAATACGGCAAGTACTGCTAGAATTCCAATATAAAAGATTTGAATTTGACACTGAACATAAAATCTGATTTTCACTTGAAAGTTGAAAATCAAAGTCCTGGAAGCTTTTCCAGCTTGAAAAAGTGTAACAGAGGAGATCAGCATGCTTCTAGAAAGTAACATACTGCCAGTATTTCATGACTGTATGCAGAAATACAGAAGATGAAACATGTATAGACTGCAAACTTGACATCTGATTGTTAGTGGTGTTTCTCCTTCTGACAAAACAGAGAATAGAAACTAAATTAATTACATAGAAAATGTCCCTTGCATTGTATCTAGCGTTATGGCAAATAAAACATTCCCACAATCAAGTTGCTTTGTGAATTTGAAGTTAGAACTGAATTACTATGTAGTTATTGCCAATTTTAAGAAAGTACCGACAGTGCCAAACATGCTAAAATACGATCAGAAAAAGTACAGATAAAACCAGAATCTGTCTGATCATTCTTCATTAAGCAGTCATTTATAAAGGCAGATACATCAGTTTTAGACATTTAGTCAGATCACACAGACACGCACAATGTAATTTATCCGAAATTGGTCCTTATTATTATTATTTCTTAGCCAGAATTCAACAGGTTAGTCTCAGTTAACAAACAAACAAAAAATATTTAAAAGAGTACATAGTGGCATTTTCTTACCCACTTTCTAGACATTTTGTGCTATAAAAACCTAAAGGCATCGCACCTTAGCATGTACGTTTTCAGCATTATGTATACTAAGCAAGTGAAATTTGTTAGATAGATATACACTGAACAAGTCTTTCAACAAATCTAGTCACTCGAGAAAATCCTCCTAAAAATCATTTATAGGAAGATCCATTAACTTTTGAGGCTACCAGAAAAACAGTGACAAGATCACCTCTACTGATGTAAGAGAGAAAATGCTTCACATTATAGGAAACAAAAAAGAACCCTCTGAGATGATCAACTTACCCATTCTCTTCTTATAAAAAAAATTGTGTCTTTTCAACAGCTGCTTTTGCAATAGGAGCGTCTGAAAAAACACAAGCAGCAATATTTTAAGTTAGTAGTATAATTTCTTAGGTCAGCTTCAATTATTAATGTTTATGTTACCATAAACACTCTCCAGAAAAGAATACCGCGATACACAGCACTTAATGTCAATGAGCATTATTTTTTGAAAACATTACTTTTCAAAACTTGATCTTTGCTGTCCAAAGATCACTGTCATATTCAAGACTCTACATTTCAGCTTACTTTGTAACGAAGTTGTTCCCCTAAGCCTTTTAAAGACCCTTAGGTATAAAGCTGGAGTTATTTCATGAGCTTTATGACTTTTACCACTATGGACACCATTTTTGTAATGATATTGTAAAGTAAAGAAAGAAACTTTCACCACACTGCAAAACACACTTAAGAGACTCAATGGCTTGTCTACATAAAGAAAAAAGTTTCCTATGCTGTAAATAGAGGAGTGACTGGTTCTTCTACCATTCAAAGGGACCTTGAGAAGCTGGAGAAAGAGGCCAACAGGAAACCAATGAAGTTCATCACAGGGAAATGCAAACCCCTGCACCTTGGGAAGAATTCAGTATTGGCATCAGTCCTGGCTGAAGGCCGACTAGCTGGAAAGCAGCTCTGCAGAAAGGGACCTGGGGAGGCTGGTGGCCCCCAGGATGAACACTAACCAGCAAGGTGCCCCCACAGCACCCTGAGCTGTACTGGGAGAATAGCTGGCAGCACACTGAGGAATGTTATTCTGCCCCTCCAGTCAGCACTAGCGGGACACATCTGGAGAGCTGGGTCCAGCTCTGGGCTCCGCAGTACACGCCAGACTGAAGTGAGTCCTGCAAAGGGCCACAAATACAACTGAAGGATTGGAGCATCTGTCATGTGAGGAGAGGCTGAGAGAACTGGGGTTGTTCAGGCTGGAGAAGACAAGGCTCAGGGATCAGTGCATACTAAATACCTGGCCTCCAGTCTGCCCTTCCCAGAAGACTGTCAGTTCCTGATACAGCCACCAGTGTCACCTAGATAATCTACTTCGGACGTTTAATGTAGGTATACACCTGGTAGGTTAACCAGGAGCTTTCACAGCTTATAAATTGACATATTTCACCAGGTAAAGAAATCCAAGGAGTCACAGAAATGGATACACTTATTTGCCAAACAAATCTGGTATGTTCAGGTATAACATATATTTCTTTATGCTGAACTACATGCGTGTCTGCTCTGGCCAAAACCTTGGAAGAGAAATTCAATCAACTCACGTGATGTCCTAAAATACCTTTCACGTCAACAGCTACTCTCCAAACATTAACCCAGTACAAATCAATGAACTACTGTTGTGTGTCCACAGGTTCAGGAAAACAGCACGGCTGATTCTGGGTGGTTTCCTAGCCAATATCCAGGGTAAGGGGCAGTAAAGAGATTGTTAAGAATTCCGTCAATCCATGTTGCTGCTTGAACAAGCAACAGTAGAGGCACAAACTGTTATTACTCACTACAGAAGGACCCCAGAGCAGGAGGTGTGACAAAACAGAAGAGAAACTGCTCCCCCCATCCCCTCCCACCTATATTTTTGGTAAAAACTTGGCAAAAAATGTAAGCAAGTTGAGGAGGGAGCTGCAAGATTTGGAAGAAATCTTACAGAGATCTCCGCATCTCTTCAGGAGATGCAGCTCTCTTTTCAACAGCTCCACTTCTCAATAGCACTTTGGTGCTGATTTGTTCCATCTCCCTTTTTTCATAACTGCAAATACGAAACAGTCTGAACGTTTCCTCGAGCTTTCACAAGAAGGCACTTTGTTACGTGCACCTAATGAAGCTACTCATGCGTAACCAACAGTTTTTAGTTGTCGGTGGAAAACTGAGCAAAAAGCATCCTCCACTTACGTTGTTGCTGTGTTTGAAAATTATCCTGACCTTACGTAAAATATTTTCCTTCCCCACTGGTATAAGGAACACCTTCACCTGTACTCTTGCAGGTGAGAACTTCCTGAGTATAAGCCACATTCAAGAATGCCCTGTGAGAATTAATTTGTGTACGCTGTCATAGAGATATCTTAATAGCAAACATTAAATGCCTTTGCCATTTTCAGTAATTCCAAGAACTCATTCAAGGAAATTACACTTGGATGCTTGAACAGTGTGCCACAAAATTGACTGAATCTTTCACCTTATTTCAACACTTTTTGTAAATGGAAATCAAGTATCTTATCAGAGAGTATTTGCTGCTCAGAAACTGAAGAGACACATTATTACTTTTACTTCACAGAAGAGGATAACTTGTATTACCTCTTTCTCTAGCCACAAAACCCATCCCTACATTCAAAAAAGTAGTGAAACTGCTTATAATTTATAAATAATAATTAAAAAAAAACACAGAAGAAGTGATACCATTTCATGGAGGTACTGGTGACAACAAAATGTGCCTTGGTTTCTTATACAAACAATGCCACTAAACACAGGAATAAAGACAGACTAGTTAGTGGGAATGCACATATATTAACACCTTGCAAGGTAAAAGCATAACTTGAGGAGGCTGATACACCAAAACTGGGGCACAGAAAAAAATGTCTACACTAAAACACTAGAGCCATCCCCAAAAAATGCAATAAGCGTTTTAGTAAAATGACATGTGCCATCCTATGATTAGAGAGGGAAAAAACAAACAAACAGGAAAACTGTAGCTAACACTTAAAGAAGAAAAAAGTAATCAGGCTCAGCAGTCGGAATTCAGTTGTATTAAAAAGGAAAACAGGGTAAAAATGCAGAAAGCGTTAGCAGATTTAGGACATGCTGGACTAATCCAATACCTAAAAAATGAATCAGTCATTTCCTTGAAAAGAAAGAAAATCAACCGAAATACAAGCTGGACTTGGTAAATCACATGACATTAAATAAATGTCATAAGAGTGTAATCTTAAATTAAGAAAGAAACTTTTTACAAGAATACAGTATGAAGTTACCAGTATGGAGCAACTGGACTGGAATAGAACTATTAGGCTCCTCAAAAAATTATACTGAACTTTTTTTTTTAAAAAAAAAGAAAAAAAAAAGCACAGCTGCCACAAATAGGTGGATTTAGATGAAACAGAAGTGGAAAGCACTGCAACAAAAGGGGAACCGAGTACCACACATACAAGTGATTGGTCTTGAAGAAATGGCATACTGGAAGCCATGAAATGAAATCATATGAAATGCAGGATTTCTGCATGTAGGGACAGATACAAGCTCCTTTCACATAGTCAAGGCTTGTTACTTGGGAGTATAGTCATTTTGTGGTCAAATATAAACCCATGTAGCTCTGTAGAAGCAAATAAATAAGTGGGAGGAAAAGGGGCAAATGAACATCAAGGATGCAATACAGATAGGGAAATAAGAGCATTGTTGCACATGAGCAACAATTTGTCTGGAATACCACTCACAATTCTGTTTCCAAGAAAAAGAAGTACTGATTACAAGAAAGGAGCTACTGATATGACCAAAGAGCCTGTTCTAGAAAAGAAAAATTAGTCTTGCTTACTTAGCTTATCAAAATAAAACTGCAATGAATAAATATAACAATTCATTAAAATTATAAACATTGAAGAGGGAGAGGTATGTCAACATTATTCCTTAGTTTAAAGCCAACAAATGAATGTAAGTTAAAAAAAAATTACACTGCTATTCCAGAATCCAACTTTGATTCCAAATATAGAACAAAACTAATATTCTCTTGCCAAAAGTAAAAGATGCAGAAAGACCACCTGCTTTTAAGAAAAAGACATGATGAATTCCATTGTACGATATTTGATATACAAGCACAGGATATGGTTTGTTCTCACATAGTTTCTATTCTGATATAGCAATGTGTCATTTCTGGGAAGAAGAAAAAAGCCTGAAAAGATAGTTGTGAATACTATTAGGAGGACAGATTTACTCCTGACAAAATATGGACAGCTGAGAACACAGAAAAATCATAGAGTCTACCCAACAAAAGAGGAGGAGAGAAAAACACGAAACCTGGGAACCCCAAAAAGCCTAAAAAAGCAATAATAATCTGTTAGCCTATATTGGTTCCTCTCCTGGATCAAGAAGTGTTTAATGTGTCATGACTCTTTATGAAGAACACAACTATTGTTTTGTGAAAACTACACTCAAGTTATTAGAGACAGTATTAACATTATTGCACACAAGCACAGTCTATTTTTTCAGTCACCTCTCTTCATTGTTTCATAAGTTTACAGAAAAATAAGTGGGCACAACAGAAGCAGTACACTGAAAAACTCGCATAGAGAACATGCAATATTCACTTATTTTTGACAGAAATCTTGATTTGTTATTTAACATCTTCCAAAACCAGAAAAAAGCACATAGAAAAGAAATCAGACAGATAAAGGATGTAGAAATCTCTGACATACACAAGTTATTGCCCGTGCATGTAGTTAATGGAGCATGGAGGAAATTGTTCTGCATTCTTTTTTTTTTGTAATTTTTTTTTTAATTGACAATTTCATGTCTTTAAGTATTAAATAGTAATAGGTTAGGAACTGGAAATTCAAACAACCCGGTACCTTCCCTTACCAGAACCTCTTTTCTTACAGTGTATTTTCCAATACTTTATTTATTGCAAAACACGCCACTATATTTTCCTTCTGCATAATAAAAAAAAAACATGACAGCATTTGCCAAAACAACGTGAAGAGAGAGACTCAGTGAGATTTCTGAAGATGCCTGGTAACTACCTATATTTTCATTATTTTTCCACATTTTATAGCTGCCCCTGCCTGACTCCACTGAGACCACACTTTTTTATTATATATTTCTGACCTGACTATTTCAGACTCCTGCAGAGAACCACTTTCACAATTCTATTTCCCCTTCAGGAAGCTCATGTGGCATTACCAGCTAGGTGGCTCAGCTCCCTGCCTTTAATCTCAAAAAGGCATATATATTAGGTATTCTTGTTCTCCTGCCTTGCCTACCTAAAAAAGAAAAAAAAATGAGCAAAACCTACATTTGTTAAGAGAAAGATTACATAAAAAGGATATGACACTTTTTAGTCAATGAGGGAGAATATAATACAACTAAACCCAGCATATTGGCATAGAAACTTTCCAGCCAAACTAGAAAGGAAGTTCTTGCTAAAGAAAACAAAATTCTTGTTAGAGAACTGAAAATTTTCACAAGTTGCAAGAATATTTACACCTACAAGGTATAACATAGCAAAGCATCGTAAAACATGGTAATTAACCCACACAAGGCAAACATTCTTGTTGGCATACTTAAACATTTTATTCTCCTCCTTTCAGCTCTAAGAAGAAACACTACGGTATGGTGAGTTTACTTTGATCTCTTTCCTGCTTCACTTGAGCATCAAATGCAAAAAACCTCAAACCGATCCCAAACATGCCCATGACCCTCCCACCTCACTCCTGAAGCTGTCTGAGTGCTTATCTCCCAAGCTTCCCAGAACTTCCAGAGTATCATTTCCTTGTCTATCTCGTATGTTGATGAGACTAGAATAGACTTGAAGGACATAAGGTAATTTAACTGAACACATGCAAGCATCATACAGTTTCCAGAAACCCATTGCTTTATTCTGGTTAGCACAAGAAAACTAAATCTATGCAAACATTTCAAGCACTCAGATTCTTTGATCCCACAGAAAATTCTTTAAAAACTCAGATTCTGGTCTATGGAAACTCAAATGGCTTCCAGCTCATTAGCTGAGCAACACACACAGCTTTTGTCCGTGTCAGCTGGTGACACTTCTGTATTCTATGCTACCAATTTTTGGAATATGTGGAGCAAATAACACAAATGCCTTTACAATTCCTAAAAATACCATGCTTCAGTCTAGTATTTATTGTTCAGCATGCATCAAAAATAATTAATGTAAATATGGATTGAAGTATATTTGGAAAAAAAAAAAAAAATGAAGGAAAACTGGTACAGAATCATTTCCAAATCAGCTAATTCACTAATCCACACTCAGGAGCACTAAAATTCAAATACTTGGGGGCACACTGAAGTATAACAGCAAGGTGAGTGCTAGTTAAGATAAACAGGATAGGATACCAATACTGTGTATGGAGCATCTAATAAACTCATATTAAGATCCTCTTTATCTGTCAAAGGAAACTTTTCAGTAACTCAAGACTTAAGAGGGGAAAATTAAAAAAAATAAAAAGGCCAAGGGCCTGCTACTGTTTTCTTCCTAACATACAATAAAAGTCCCTCTTCCCTTTAGGGGAGAAAAAGCTGCTAAAATACTACAAAATTTTATAGAGCATGATGGATTTCTGCTCTCTCATTATAAGCAATCATCAGAAAGTACTGTTATGCAAACTATCCCATAATGAAGACAATTTAATACTGAACCTTTCTAGGTGCAAAAGAACTTGTCAAAATACATCAAAATTCCTTTAATTTAAACTGACAAACCACACACTTTTATGTCAAAACTTAGGCGTTTGTTGTAATATACAATAAGAATAGCAAAAACACAGTAAAACACCTGAAGCTAAGTATACTTTTGAAAGATATTCACTTAACTCACAGGTAATATAAGGGACAGACGCATGAATGTAAACGTGTTAGAAAAAGAAATATGAGGTTGAGAGACAGAAGAAAGTACCTCAGAGAATCAACTGGATGTCCTCACTGTACTGTAGTCTTCAGATTAAGGCTACATGAAACTACCTAACTCTGTTCATCATTCATTCTAGCATTAAAAAAGATCTCAAGTTACTTTTCTCTGATGCAACAAGAAAAAAAAAAAATGCTGAAAAGTGCAGAAAGTTTCTAAATATTATCTTAAAGTTCCCAATGTTAGTGGAAAACGTTTCAAATTTTACTGACACAACTAAAAGCACATTAAAAGGCTTATCCCAAGGTACAAGGTGGGTGCTACACATGCAAAGATAGTAGCCAATGCACTACAGAAAAACTAATTAACACTTATTTCCTTTCTAAGTAACTCTTCAGTTAATAAACATTATTTTTCTCCAAGAATATATTTTTTACCTTAGTACAACAAGAGGAGGAAATTGGAGCATATAAGGGATTGTTCAGAAACAAGTGCACAAAGTCGTTTTTACTCTAAAGGTCTCTCACTTGTCTATTTATCTATGCTTTTCTGGCTTGCTTCCAAATTGAACTTTTGCAAGTGATCTCCAGCAAATCCAAGTAAACAAACAGCCTATGACTATCTAAGCTTCCCTAAAGTGTGAAGCTTATCTCACAAGCTAAAGTAGTAAACAACTTTATAAAAGTTTGTGCACACAGTATTACATACTGTAAGATTAAACTGGCTGTCAAAGTCGACTGCTAGCAGCACCATCACAGAATTGTCATAAAGTGGCTTGGGTTGGAAAGGACCTTAAAGATCACCTAGTTCCAACCTCCCTGCCTTGGGCAGTGGCACCTTCCACTGGATCAGGTTGCTCAAAGTCCCATCCAGTCTGGACTTCAACATTTCCAGGGATGAGGCATCCACAAATTCTCTGGGAAGCCTACAACTTTCCTGGGCAAACGCTGCCTTTTCATACATGTGTCTGAAGCTATGAATAACCTACCAGTGCTCAGATTCCCTTTTAATCAGGCAGAATCTCCCTTTGAGAAACACACAGCTCAAAAGCTTATTTTTCTTACTCCATGTAAGTGTAGCAACTTTGCTTATATTCGTCGACCATTACAGCTAAAACACTTTAGCCAGCACTTCTCACCTTGGCATAACAACCCCTGGGGGTGCATCCTAAATGCTTTCGGCCTTAGTTTTTCCCCTCTCTCTAGGGCCTGGCATGGGAAGAGGGTGAACGTCATTTGTGGCAGGAAAAGTTTAACAGCGAGATTTAATTAAAACACCGTTCCGGAAAGCCCCTTTCCCGGTAGCGCCTGGATTTCAAGGAAATCGCTTCACTCCCGCACGCAGAGGGTAGAAACGCGCCCTTCGCCACCGTCCCGGCGGGGAGACCCCAACCTGGCACCGCACTCCTCCGCACACCCCCCGACGGCTCCCCGCGCTCCCCCGGCCGCTCCAAAGCCTCCGCTCCGCGGAGACAACACCCTCTTCCCCATCCCGTCCGCCTCTGGGAGCGGG
>NW_009714002.1:420-634 GCF_000703405.1 Apaloderma vittatum | reverse complement strand
ATATCTGAGGGGTGGGTGTCAAGGGGAGGAGGACAATCTCTGTGGATATCTGAGGGGTGGGTGTCAAGGGGAGGAGGACAATCTCTGTGGCCAGTAATAGAACAAGAAATAATGTGTTTAAGTTAGAATATAGGAAGTTCCACCTCAACATGAGGAGAAATTTCTTTACTGTGAGGGTGACAGAGCCCTGGCACAGGCTGCCCGGAGACGTTGT
>NW_009714002.1:0-290 GCF_000703405.1 Apaloderma vittatum | reverse complement strand
CCTTGATTACATGGGAGAAGAGACTGAACCCTTCCAGGTAGCTGTAGGGAGTGATAAGGTCTCCCCTCAGCCTCCTTTTCTCCAGGATAAACAACCCCGAGTTCCCTCAGCTGCTCCTCCTAACACTTGTTCTCCAGACCCTTCACCGGCTTCATCGTCCTTCTTCAGACACGCTCCAGCACCTCCACATCTTCCTTGTCGTGAGGAGCCCAAACCCAAACCCAGGATTCAGCCTTCCCTCAAGACATAAACCATCCTCTCACCGTCTGATTCCTCCTCCTCCCCCTGAA
>NW_009714001.1:326-633 GCF_000703405.1 Apaloderma vittatum | reverse complement strand
AGCCCCTCCGCTGGCACCGGCCCGGGGAGGTGCTGAGAGCGACCCTGGTTCTTTGCACGGCTTCTCTGGGACCATCTCAGGCTGCTTTTGCCTTGCTTTGCTCTGGCTCCTCTGTCTTGCCAGCCCTGGAAGGGAACCTTGGGGCAGTGACTCTATGCCCTTCAATCCCTCAGAAGGAAGCCCCCAACAGTTGCTCCTGAGCCCTTGCTCTGCTTGTCCTGGCTTCAGGACAACTCATTGCACAACCACAGGCACAATGACAGCAGTCATCCTCTCCTCAGGTAGCAGAGCCAGACCTGCTGAAAGC
>NW_009714001.1:0-259 GCF_000703405.1 Apaloderma vittatum | reverse complement strand
GCCACGTGAAGAAAGACGCTGTTGGAATGTCACTCATCAAGGTGCGAGCAGGAGCAGTGCTGCCCCGGCACCTCCACAGGGCACCAGGCCAAGGGGGAAGAGTTGGAAAACCAAATGGGTTTTTCAAAGGAATCCTGGGGCTTTGGGGCAGAAACCCGGTGCCAGGGTTATGGGTGGAGGCACGGGGCACAGCAAGAGTGGGAAGTGGGGGCAGATTGGAGGAGATTTGGAGACAGGTTGGTAGGGGAGAAGGGTGAGG
>NW_009714000.1:4857-5434 GCF_000703405.1 Apaloderma vittatum | reverse complement strand
CAAGCGCTTATTTCAAAACTCTTCCTCAAGAAGCGCGTTTACTGTGGAAAGTTTGGTTCGAGACCAGAACGCCCTGAGGCTGGTGCAGAGATGACACCCGATGAGTAAGTTTGCTGACGATGTGTCCCTGTCACAGGTGTTCAGCAAGGCCTGAGCTTCAGCGCAGCGACGTGGTTCAGGTGCTCGTGTGTGTTAAATAAATAAATAAATAAACTTACCTGGTAAAGAGCCCAAGACGAATAACTGAAGGTCAAAACAAGCATGACTCAGCAAGAATGAGGATCTTAATATAGAAACCAATTCCGCCTTATTTTGAGGGATTCTGTGCCCTGGAGCTGAAAGGTTTAGAAATAGTTATCATAAATTTGTGTGACAAGACTTGGAATCTAATCTAAAAACGTTGAAGTATAAGAGTATCTTCACAGGGCAGGGAAGCACTGAGGATGTAGCAACTGAAGAACAAGGTCCTTTGGTTAAAATGACAAGCAGGGAAAAAGTAGATCTCTCAAAACATCTGAGGGATCAGGTAGTTCGGTGGCCAGCGTGCTGTCCTCTGTCCTCCCACCTTGGTAAATCA
>NW_009714000.1:0-4826 GCF_000703405.1 Apaloderma vittatum | reverse complement strand
CGTGTCGCATGCGCTGGGGGGGGGGGGGGTTGGCTTCAGAAACTCCTTCACACAGCTGTTAAGAAATGGAAGTGAAAAGAAAGTAGGTGACCATGCAAAGTTTGAGTTACAGAGTTGTAAAAGTTTACGAAGTCTGAGTTACAAAGAAGACTGGATATTTTGACTCTTCAGCGTGATCACTTCCATGTACTTATAAAAAGTGCTAAGAGTTATGGCCACAGCTGTTGTATGAGACATGTACCAATCTAAAGCATTTGAAAATGAGTCAGCCATCCAAAATCACAACAAAAAATGATTAAAAAATTAAAAATAATACTTTAAAAATAGACATTGTTTCTTAGGGTGAAAAAAAGGTTTATGCTACATGTGCATGTTTCCCCCACAGTAACTCTGACAGTCGTCATCAGCTGCTCCAGGCTACACCCAGACAAGCCATCTGCCACCCAGGAAACTACATACTGTAAGTGTCTTCAAGTCTGACTCACGGTTGCCCTGCCCACATAACATACGAGTAAAGAACACCTGTTGTTGCTGGGCATTCAGGGCACCCCCTGGTTGCTGATCTGTTAGTCGTGCTTCCCCTCTGTTCCCCATGTCTTTCGCTCAAACACCTGCCTGAACTTGCCTAGACTTGCCTTCCTCCATCACCGAGTATGTCTGGCGGTTTAGGCTCCTTAGTGGTCCTCTAATCTAATTGTGCCCTGCCTGATGGTCTCAGGTATCCCACGGCTTCTTGGATTCCTCTACCCAGCTTGGAAATGGGTTTTGCCTCCAAGTAGATTTAATCTCTCTTCTGACTATGGGACACAAAAGCCTGGAAGAGTTCCCTCTTGTGCTATTGCTGGCTTTCTGCCAACCACGATGAAAATATAACGGTCTCAAAGATAACTGAGTTTCTGCAGTTTTCTTTCATGGAAGCAGGCAGCTCTGTATGCCCCAAGTGAAGAAAACATTGCAGTGTGAATTCACATTTTATGAAGGCCAGACAATTCACATAGAAGAGAGACTTTAAACACACCTTAACATAGAAGAAGCTTCTATGAGCACTGAAGTACAAATTCATAAGGGTGTAGGACACTTGCTCTAGGTGACCATGACTATTTAAATGAGCGTTCCTTTTATAGCAAGTTGGAAACCTTTAAAAACAAACCGAGATCATAACTTAGTAAATCTATCTATGGTAGTTAAAGCACTAAAAGCAAAGCATTGCAAGATCTGTAATAACACAGGGACGGATTCTAAGAATAGGGTAATAAATAAATATATCAAGCCCTCTCACATTTTGTAGGAGCAATCACTATGATCAGTTATTTTGCAAAGTGTGTTCAGAACATGCATTTGACTAGTGGGTCCAGTTTCATCTGCCATCTCTGCTCTCATAACGAAATATTTGCATATATCTTTGGGAAATGAAGGTAACACTAAGCTGAAAACAACGAGATAGCGTATTTTCAACAGCAGGTATTGTTGCAACCCTTCCATTAGTACCGGCAAACCATAGCATTAAATTTGCACCCAGACTTAGAACACTCCAGTGATGTCAGTCACTTATTAAATACTTGCCATCTGACACCTGAAGGAATCTTTCTGATGGTCCAGTTTGTAGAGAGATTGTACTTTTAAGCACCCTATTGAAAGTAATGTGTCTTCAAAGTTATTTTAAATGTTATGATTCCTGTTGTAAAAGTATCAGTACTTTCTGAAGCCATGTGAGTTTTGGTTCACTTCTTTTGTGTAGCAAGCAGTAGTTCTCTCAGGTAAGTTTTGCGGTGTGTGAAAATGTATTTATTTTTATCTTTTTAAACTTACTTAAATGTTATCCCTTTCCTTTTACCATAAAGTTACAACTGATTACATTCTTTATTATTTAAGTTCTGTATTTCAATTACTTAAGTCCTACTTTAGAGAGTTACTCTTTTGTAGTAAACTCACAATTATTCCAGTGTACATGGTATTTGGACTGCTTTTTGGCAGTCCATCTATTTTAGCCAAAGGAAATGCAATAATTTAAAGATTTGCTTGCCTATCAACATCTACTGAGGAATGGAATAATTAAAAAACCCCACCTAAATATACATCCATATTATTAATACTTATTTTTAGAAACAAATCTTGTCTGGGAGATGGTTAAAGTTGAATGCATGTTCATCAAAATTAGAAAATGGTCTCTCATTCTTACTTGAAACTGTTTCAGCTGTTATAGTACTGCTTTCATTTGAACAGTGCCTTAAAAGCTAATGAATTTTGAATTAATTTTTTTAAATGGATTCACATTACTGTGGTATTGATAACAACAAAACAACTAATAGATTGAATGAAATTATTCAATCTATAATATACCCATTAGTGGCATACGAACAATCTTAGACCTAGTACTCACTTTTTTGACTCATCTTCAGTGAGTTCAGTTAGTGATATGTGCGACACACATGTAGTTACTTACTGAAGATTAACTAGTATTCCAACAGCAAAAAACCCACTGTTAAATAATCTCCAAAAGGTGGCAGGGAGATTTGTGCTAATTGTGAAATGTAATTAAATTCCATTATCAAATGCTCTACTAGAATGGAAGAATGATTTAACTTTTTAAACAGAATTGTAATCATTCAAAAAGGGAGAGGAATATTGTATTGAGTGATTGAAATGATACAAAGCAAATCATGTCTGTCTGTTTTATAAAGTCAGCAAATCAAAAACCATCATCTTTCTTATCCAGTGCTTTTTAAAAAGCTTGTAGAAATTAATTTTGCATATGAATATTCAGTCCTGTATTTGAATTAGACCCAGTTAAGAACTCTTGATACAGATGATTTGGTCTTTCTCAGTATTGAGTTAAACTAGAATCTGTAAATCTAGAAGTTTGGTTTCTACTCTAGTTGTAAGCAGAAAATTTTCTATGTTAAAGAGGCTGCTCAAGGCCATTCCACAGAAAGTTTGTGAGAGAGGCAACAAGGAGAAAATTTGATTAGGCCAATTTTGTATAAATTCTATCTTGGATAGTTGTGGTGTTCATAATGCAAAGCTTTGAAAATTACTTGCACTGACATGAGAACTGACAGCAGGTTTGGAACACCGCTTCTTGTTTTTTTCAGTCAAATGACATTCTCCTTTCTGAAAGGATACCTGTGAGTATAATTGTCCTACAGTGTATTATAAAATATAATACACATAGTGTACAAATATAAACCTTGTTGTTTAAAAACTGAAATGCGTGTGGGAACTTTGGCAATGAAAAAAAGGATGTGACTGTTCAGTCACTGCTTTAAAAACAAGCGAGGAAAGTATCCATACAGTCCTAATAATCTGAGTCTGAAATAACAGAAGTTTTCCATGAGCTTGTAAATGGAATATACTGTAATATTTTGTTTCACAAGGAAAGTTTACAAGCACGTTGGGATGCTTTGGTGTGTTTGGAATTGTAAGCTGTCATTTGGACATTTGGAAAGCTTTCTTTCTAGCCAGCTGGCGAATTCTTTCCTGGCATGTACTAGCTGCCTTGCTTTGTCACAACAGCCATGCAAAAATGCTAGTTTAAAGCCAGTTTATCTCAAATCTACTTAGCTTGGACTTTGCAAGTATTTACCCTTGATGGAGGACTGCCTTGCTCTGACATTATACATAATTTATCTGAAATTGTGAAACTGTTCTAAGGAGAGATCTGGCTGTATGTGGAGCTGAAAGACCTTTTAATCTGATTTATAAAAAGGAGAATTTTCTGAAAGTTACATTTCTTATCTGATATGAGGTATGCGAATGAAATACTGTTTAACCCACCACTCTGACATACAATGCTGTTTTACTCAGCCTTCTTTTAAGAGGGATTTTATTTGCTAGAATGCACATAAAATATAACAGTCAGCAAGCAACCGTCTAAGAAATTAGACACTGCCAGTGCATGCTGAATAATGAAACAGTGTAATTACAGCTGACAAAAGGCAACTCTGTGGTCTGTTTTGGAAACCTCTAAAATAAAGAATATTCTTAATTATTAGATTTCTGCAGAAGTCTGTACGGGAGACTAAACTATATATTTAGAATTGGTTTACATATTATGTTTGCAGGGGAAAAACAAATAGTTCCGTTAAGTGATACTCAGTTCTGCATTTGTATTACTTTTAGATAACCATTAAGGTTTTCATGATGGTCTGTGACAAGGGTTTGCATCTGGCCCTCAAGGCAGAATATCTGTGTGATGCAGGTGGAGCATGTAACTGCCCAGAAGCTGGGAAATGCAAGATATGGTTTAGTCATGACCTTACACAAAAGTTATATAGCCTTAAATAAACTCAGGACTTGGTGTTGCTGACCTGCAGCTTTCCTGTCCCCAGAATATCCCCCGTCCTCTCTTTGTTTTACAAGTGTATGTTCCAAATCTCTCCTTTTACAAGCGTAAGTAAAACTCTGCAGCCTCCAAAGCCAGAAGTTCGTTTGTAAACAGAGATTCCGAGTGAGCGTTACACCCAAATAAACCTTCTGTATTGTTCGTGTAGTGCTAAGCAGAGTTGGCAAGAAATCCATCCCAACATGTTCTTATTTTCAGGCACAAACTTAAACTTTCACCTGGAGAGGAATCACTTTTTTTATTTTTATCCAGCCTGCCTGAGTGAAAAACGCTCCAGCTAGGCCTACGCTTAGATGCAAAAGGACAGAAAGCTCCTGTCTTCTTCCCATAGAGCGCATCTCAAGCATTAGGCACGGCAGTGGGCAGCTTGTGAAATGTTCCGTCAGTTTTCTCGACCCTGTGCCCAGTGGGAAAAGAACATGGGTTATACATAAAAGAACAGAGGTTACTGCTGGCACCGCGGGGCGCCGAGAGGGCAGCGGGG
>NW_009713999.1:4522-6861 GCF_000703405.1 Apaloderma vittatum | reverse complement strand
CCCATCCGTAAACTGGAGGCACCGCCAGGGCTTGGGCCATTTCCTGCGCTTTCTGGCAAATCCAAACAGGAAAAGCACTGACCCGGCATCGCTGGCGTAAACAGCACCCGGAGTTGTGTATGGGGAGATCAAAGCACCCAGAGACGGCTTTTCTCTGCCGTGGGGATGCGCTGACCTCCTGGCCCCATTCCCAGTGGGATTTACCCGAGACCCCTCTGCAGTGCTGCCTCCTTGTTTCAAAAGGTGTGCCGTGACCCGGGTGCCACTGTGCCTGGAATGCTTTTGCCGGCTCCCGTTACAGGACACCTCGGTGACGCCAAGATCGGGTGGATAGGACCAGGGGAAGAAAGCCGTGGGGCACTCTGGCTGCCGGGCCGGTTTCCCTGCCAAGCGGCCAGCGCTTTGCAGGCACCCTGGCGCCTGCGCTGGCCCCGTGACTCTCCCTCTCTGTGGCTGTGGGACCTTTCACCAGCGGGAGAACGAGCAATTAAAACCTGTAACAATTAGTGAGTGGGCTGGGGAGGGGAATGAATGAGCCCCCCCCCGGCTCTCAAAAGGCAACCAGATTGCAGAGGGCTGATAACACACCTCCAACAGAGATGCTATCCGGCCCTCGGGGTTGTTTGCTCGGTTGTTTCTTGAAAGCAGGTGCCTGGAAATGTTGCCTGAGCAAAGCAACAGCTTCCAGGCTCGACGACGGGGCTGTGCCACTGGCAGGCACTGAGCAAGGCAGGATTGTGCTGGGGCTGGGGCTGCTTTTCCCAGGGTAGGTCCTGCAAATGTCCTGTCCAGCAAAAATAAAGAAATTATTTTCATGATGGATGAGCCAAATCTTGAATGTTAGAGAGCAGTGAAGGTCCTCTGAAGTCAGAGGATCTCCCCACCACCCTCTGGACATATCGCTTTCCTCCAACAGCTTTACTTGGCCAGCTCCCTCATCGCTTCCTACAACTACCTGAAAGGAGGTTGTAGTGAGGTGGAGGTTGGTCTCTTAAGTAACAAGCAATAGGACAAGAGGAAATGGCCTCAAGTTGCTCCAGGAGAGGTTTAGATTGGCTATTGGGAAAAATTTCTTCACCAAAAGGGTTGTCAAGTGTTGGAACAGGCTGCCCAGGGAAATGGTGAAGTCACCATCCCTGGAGGTATTTAAAAGATGTGTAGATGTGGTGCTTAGCGACATGGTTTAGTGATAGACCTGGCATTGGTAGGCTAATGGTTGGACTCAATGGTCTTAAAGGTTTTTTCCAACCCAAACGATTCTATGATTATTTTAACTGATTAATTCTCATTTTGTCTCTGTCTGTGAGGCAAAGAGGCTCATCTGACACACAGCCCTTGTGCTTAGATTTAGCTTTAGGTGACCAGCAGCCCCATAAGCTCTGGGTGATGATCTGCCTGCCTGGGTGTGGAGAACTGGGTTGAGGTTAGAGAAATGTGCTGAGGCTGAAAGGAGGCAGAAGTATTAACGCTGGATTTGCTAAAAACTCATACGGAGTTCTAGCTACAGCATCTTTTAACATTTTTCTTGTCTTCTTTTCCCTCCCTTGCAGACATCAGCCCCGAGACTCGTGCCAATGTCAAGTTTGTGCAGGACACTTCCAAGTACTGGTACAAACCGGAGATCTCCAGAGAGCAGGGTGGGTAGATGGCAGAGGGCGAAGGATACAGTCGAGTGAGCCATGTTTGGGACTTGTGATGTATCTGGGACGACAGCGATTAGCAATGGTTTCCCTTAGTGGCTGGTTTAGGAGTGAAGAGTTGTTGTGGATGTTCAGGCTGTTGCAGAGAGGCGTTGAAGCACAGCTCAGCTGCGAGCTTGCATGATGTGGGCTCCTGAACCTTCCCATTGATGGAGGAGCACTGGTCACTGCAGTGTGCAGTGGATCTATGCAGTTTGGGGTTCAAAGTACCCAGCTCTTGAGTTGAGAAGAGTTCGGAGGGGTTTTGGGGACATGACTGAAGTAAGAGGGACGAACAAGGAGGGGGCAAGGTGCCTTCAGGGACACAGTCCCAGCATTTGATCCCTGTCTGCTCTCAGTTGCTCAGAGCTGGGCTGGGTGGGAGTGCATGCTCTGAGATGCCCACGCAAGGGCAGTGGAGGCGTGGGGAAGATGAGCCTCTGCCTTGCTGCAGAGCCACTCAAGACCCCCATCCAGATGTACAGGGGGTTCAGTAGCGTTGTGGTGTCTGGCTGTGAGGCCATGGAGCTGGAGTGCCTCGCCTTGACCCGTACCACCGTGGAAGGCACATTGGCTCTCACCATGCTGGCTCTGAGGTCTGCCACTCTCTCCTGCAGCCATCGCACTGCTGAAGGACAGGGAGCCGGGGGCTTTCATCAT
>NW_009713999.1:0-4491 GCF_000703405.1 Apaloderma vittatum | reverse complement strand
GCCACTTTTTCCGGGGAGCCTATGGCCTCGCCATGAAAGTAGCTTCTCCGCCTCCCACGGTCATGCAGCAGAACAAGAAAGGTATTGTGTGCCCTTCTCCATCCCACACTGAGATGCTTTCCATCGTTCAGCCAGGGCAAGCAGGCAGACGGGTCTGCTGAGCCAGTTGTGCCGTTGGGTATGTGCTGATGTGGCAGAATCTCTGCCTCCCAGCTCTCCCAGGGCACAGGGAGGCACCAGACACCCTCTGCCCTGAGCTGCAGAGGGCTTGGGGACACTTGCATCTTTTACTTTGGCGTTATGAAATGGGCACAGCCTCTCCAGCCCACCAACATGGTGGGAAAGCCTGGCTTGGGGCTGACCCTGAGCAAAGGGCTGGGTTTGAGGAGGGTGTGAGGAGTGGCAGGGAGCCCTCCTTTGCGCTGGAGCGCTGGTTTCACTGGGATTGCAGAGTGGGAGGAGGGTGGATCTGGTGTGAGAACACCCTATCTCTTCCTAGGAGACATCACTAACGAGCTGGTGAGGCACTTCCTCATCGAGACCAGCCCGCGGGGTGTGAAACTAAAAGGATGCCCCAACGAGCCCAACTTTGGTGAGTGCCCCCAGCGTGCTTCCCACATATGGGTTTGGGTTGGGAAAGCCTTGCCTTTGCTGGACTATCAAAACAGAGCTGCTGGGCATCTGGGAGAGCTCCTACCTCTGTTGCTGCCTCTTGTCCTGTGGGCAGTGAAGCCTCTGGGGTCAGGCACACTCATGAGTGCACACAAGTGTACCTGTAGGCACATGTACATACCTTTCTGCACAGGTTAGGACAAATGTGCTGCTGAGAAAGGTGGAGGACCAGGGCTCCCCTTGTTCCTTTTATTCCGTGGCTAATGTGCTCCGAGGCGCTGCACAAGGAGACCTCTGCCCCATTTGTTGTTCCTGAGTTTGTCCTGGCATTTCTGCCCTCTCCCTGAGCCCTCTGCGGTGGTTTCAGCGAGAGGAATTGCCACATGTGACGTTAGGACCACTGTGAAGAAACCCACTGTAAAGCCTGTTCCCATACACCTGGAGCAACAACAGCCTAACACCAGGGGAACTCATGTCCCCAGTCCTGCACTGACCATCTCCCCTCTCTCCCCAGGCTGTCTCTCAGCTCTGGTGTACCAGCACTCCATCATGCCCTTGGCCCTGCCCTGCAAGCTGGTCATTCCAGACCGAGGTAAGAGCCGGGACCAGAAGGGCTTGCATCTGCTCCCACAGCCTTTGGGAACAGGGTAGGTTTCCAAGAAAGAAGCAGCAGTAACCGTACCATGTCTTCTAGATCCCATGGAAGAAAAGAAAGACACGACATCGGCCACCAACTCAGCCACAGACCTCCTCAAACAGGGTGCAGGTGAGTAGAGAGGGGCTGTTGTGAGATGAATGTGGCTCGGAGCAGTGGTTGACCCTACACCTGCTCTCTATCTTTCCAGCCTGCAACGTCCTCTTCATCAATTCAGTGGAGATGGAGTCGCTGACGGGCCCCCAGGCCATCGCGAAGGCTGTCACCGAGACGCTGGTGGCCGACCCCACGCCCACTGCTACCATTGTCCACTTCAAAGTCTCTGCACAAGGCATCACCTTAACTGACAACCAGAGGAAGTAAGAGCCCCCATGGCCAGATCCCCGGGTCCCCAAAGCCAACAGGGCTGTGATCCAGGGACCGTGTTGATGAAGGATGTCCCTGGGGTGGCACAAACCTGGTTATGGTCAGGGCTGGGCTTTGTCCTTGACTCCTGGAACATCGTAGGGGACCTATGGGGGTGTCCCCTATGCTGGTGGGGCTGGACTGTCGTGGGGCAGAGGTGGGGGTTCCCTGGCTCTGATGCTCCCTGCCTTGTGTTTTAGATTGTTCTTCCGACGACACTACCCGCTCAACACCGTCACCTTCTGTGACCTGGACCCCCAGGAACGCAAGTGAGTGCCCTAACCTGGGGAGACCATATGTCCCCTACCCCTTTCTTCTTCCCAGGCTCCTGGGCTGTTTGGAGCAGGGTCTTTGCTTGTTTTGTCCCCCTTGCTTCTGTGGAGGCAAGGCATGGAGGATCCCATTGGATACTGTGGGGCAACACCAGCTTCTCCTGGTGACTTCTTCATGTCTCCGAGCATCTTCACACTAGGGTAGAGCTGGATCAGGTTTTCTTCCATAGAGCCAAGCCTGTGCAAAAGCAGGCTGGCCCTCCAGCATCAGTGTGGTGACTCCCATCTCCCTGCAGGGTGCAGGAGGCACCATCCCTCACATCTCCTCTTCTCCTTGCAGGTGGACAAAAACTGACGGCAGCGGCCCAGCCAAGTAAGTACTTGATGTGCTTCCCAGCTGATTCCTCCCAGTTGCTGTCGAGGTGTCTTCTGCTTGTGTTTGAGCATTGACTGGAAGATGTCCCTAGCCATGCAGGGCAGCCATGTGTGAGATGGGCTCAGCTCCTTGCTGCAGGAGCATTTCACCCAAGCGTGGCCCTGGGAGTCAGAAAGCATCTTTCAGCCCCAAATTCCTGGTCAAAGCAAGCATGGCCCTTGCTGAGCTGGAAATGCTCCCAGTGGAGTCAGCTCATGGAGCAGAGCTGGGGGTTATGGTGATAGTGTGTGAGCCACCAACCATCTCTTTCCTTTTCTCCTGTTCTCCCAGTCCTGACCCACAGGAGTGCAGAGCTGCTGGCTGAGCCCATTTCCGGGGGCCAATTCCCACTAATTTTAGCCATTGTGTTAGCAAAGGGGTTTTTATTAGGATGTCCAGCTGCTGGGATATTTCCCCTCCCCAATTAGAAATGCCATAGCCTGGGCCTGTCTCACATTCTGTTCTCCCGTATTTATAACTTGAGTTTGCACGTTCTAATTAAAAAAAAAAAAAAAGGACATTTTATTCATCAGGAGAGACAGACAGAAATAACCGAATGGTCTCACTCAGCTCCCTGTGTCCCCACATGGCCTTCCTCTCACCCAGGGTCTACCCTGATGGCCAGCCCTCCACTTCTCTGTGATTTCAGAGTCATTGGCCAAACCAAGGCAATGCTGTGGTCATCTGGAAGGTTCTTTCTTGGGAACAGTCTAGAGGAGAGTGGCGGAGATGGTCAGAGCAAGGGAGGGTTGGCCAAGACATGATGGAAAGGCAGTGCTGGTCTTCAAAGAAACTGGTGCAAATAGAAGAGTAGATGGGCCTTCATGCAGTCTGGTTTGGGATGTCTCCCTCTGTGTTGTGCGAGGTGGATGTTAGAGATGGGAAGGTGGACAAGACCATCCTGGAAGAGGGTGATGGTGTTCCTTGGGTGAGTAACGCTGGCAATCCTCAATGACCTTCTTGCCTTCTCTCCATCCAGGCTCTTTGGCTTTGTGGCCAGGAAGCAAGGGAGCACCACAGACAATATCTGCCACCTCTTTGCTGAGTTGGACCCGGACCAGCCGGCTGCGGCCATCGTCAACTTTGTCTCCAGGGTTATGCTTGGCTCCGGCCAGAAAAGATGAGCTGGCTTTTGAGGGTGATTCTTGAATTTTGGAGAAGGACTTGGAGCTGATCCGAGAAGGAGTGTGAGGAAGTGCATTGTGGGAGAGGGAAGTGAATCGGGGAGGGGAAAAGGATTGGAATTTTGGAGGAAAACGGCAAAAAAACAAAAAAAACCAAGGAAACCCCTAAAAACTCAACACAAGCCAAACACACACATAGAGGAACCAAAACCACGCACCTACATAAGAAAGCCACTAAGTCACGCCAGACAGGATGCATGTCCCATCGCAGGGAAGGTGACCAAAGCGAAGGCAGCAGTGAGAGGCGTGTTCCCAGCTTTTGGCATCATGATCCTGAGCGATGACATCCACTCAGGACCGACTGTGGGACCATGACTGGTGTTTTCCATCTGGAAAAAAAAAAAAAAAGAGACAACAGGCAAAACCCATGGAAGAAGCTTCATCCCAGCAGCTCCATCAGCGAACGTCTTCTGTGTGTTTGAAACGATGTGAAGGAGATAATGATGTGGGCTGTGGGACGCTGGAGGAGATGCCCTCAGGAACCATCCCTTGCCCAGCTGCAGCTCTTCACGCTTCTCCTGAAACCTTTCTGGGGGCTTCGGGGAGGGTTGATTGTGAATCTTCCTGTCCCCATGGAGCTTGGCTGCGGGCTGACCTCCGCTGCAGAGCCAGAGCCCAGCGCCGATCACAGGTGAGCCACTGTGAGTCCACCTGGAGAGGGGGATCACCGCATTTCCCCACCTCCCCGTGGGCGCTTTTGCCCCCACAGCCTGTGAAGAAGAGGTGTAGGGGGGCTCCTACCACCCTGCGCCTGGGGAAGATGGATGCTCTCTGGGACCCTCGCTGGAGAATGCGGAAAGTTGCCTCCTCTGCCGCCTTCCCCTTTTCCCTCCCGTCACTAGTCCTCTGGCAATTTTCTCCTGTGGCCTGTCACACGGTCTCTTAACAAAGAAAAAAAAACAAACGACAAACAGAAAGAAAAGAAAAACATTGTAATAATAATAATAA
>NW_009713998.1:0-793 GCF_000703405.1 Apaloderma vittatum | reverse complement strand
CATGCTCGGCGTTCCCCGGCCGCGCTGGCCCCGTTTCGTACCGAACGCCTGCTCCTTCGACTGCCCGCGCTGCTGATCTCGTTTTTTCTGCGGTTCCCATCCCTTTTCTCTCCTTCCCTCTGCTTTTTCTTTCTTTTCTTTCTTTCCTTTCTTTGCCCGTGTTACCGGCTTTCTTCCTTTCTCTCTTTCCGTGTTTCGGTTTGCCTTTCGTTTTTTAAATTTCTCTTTCCGTTTTTATTTCTTTCTTTCTGTTCTCGTTTTGTTTGGTTGGATTTCTTTAGTGTCTCTCTGTTACCTTGTCTCTTACTGTTTTCATTTGTCCATGTTCCCGTTCTAACTGTTTCTCTCTGTTTTGGTTTTTGTCTTCACTGGATTTGTTTCTCTTTCCGTTATTCCGTTTTCAGGGGTTTTTTTCTGCTTTTATTTAGCTTTTGTGTTAGTGTTTTGGTGTCTCTGCTTTTATTTCTTTTACCGAAATTCAACTTTTATGCCTCTGTCTTTCTGCATTTATTTTCCCCGATCAAGTTCCTGTTTTGTTTTTATAATTACCATTATCACTATCATTATCATTATTGTTATCGTTATCATTATTTTTATTTCTGGATGGTTTTATTTATGTCCTTTCGTATTTCCATCCTTTCTTTCTGTCCACGTTTTTGTCTTTATTCCTCTTTCTTCCTTTTGGGGGGGGGGGAGAAAAAAAGGAAAAAAGTTTTTTAAAAAAGTGGTTTTCCCTAATTCCTGGCGCTTCTGCCCGTTCTGCCCGTTGGTGCCCCTGACCGTGTTCCGCTCG
>NW_009713997.1:382-1202 GCF_000703405.1 Apaloderma vittatum | reverse complement strand
GCCTCCTCCTCCTCCAAGAGGAGAAGAGAGCGCCCGCTTTCTCAGGCTTCGCTTTCTACCTTAAACCACCAGAGGTTCCGGAGCAGCCGGGGCTCACACCGCGTGCCCGGGCGAGCGAGGGAGCCCAGCGGGACACTCGAGGTGCCCGCGCTGACAGAGCGCTCCTCCCCAACCACAGCCCCGCTCACACCTCCTCCGCGCAGGGGACGCGTCTTTACCTTAATCGAGCTGTTTTCAAACATATCCACAGACATTTCCTCCTCTTCCTCCTCCTCTTCCTCAGCTGTGGATTCAACCACCATCCCCGGGAACTTCTCGACGCCACAGAACTGCAGGAAGATGGTAGTTGCGCTGTATCTCCACCCGCAGGATGCCGTCGCGCGGCCACTTGTCCCGCACGTGCTCCAGGCAGTTGATGGGCGAGCGCGAGAAGGCGATGTGGATGTAAGCCAGGATGAAGAGCACAAAGAGAGCCTACACACAGCAAGGAACAGAGCATCAGCCCAAACAGCCTCGGCTCCCCGGTTTTAAACATCTCTTCTTTGCCTGTAAAGACACCAGACTGATGTGCACAAACGGATTTGCAAGTGGACGAGAGCTTTTACACTTTCCAACCTGGGTGTCTCTGCACGGAAACGCTCCCGTGGCTTTCGGCCATTCCCTCCTCAGCACAAAGTGTTTCTTGTCAAAGCCCGAGAAGACCACCCGACTTTCTGAAGGCAGAACAAAGCCAAGCTTGACAAAAGATGACCCACAGCAGGAGCAGGGCGGCCCAACCCCGCAGCAGCTCCGTGCTCAGACCCACTGCTCGTGGCCGCCA
>NW_009713997.1:0-331 GCF_000703405.1 Apaloderma vittatum | reverse complement strand
CTCTTGCCCTGCCTCAATTCAAGAAGCAGCTATAAAGCCACAGCACAAGGAGGACTAATAAAAATCCATTCCCTACAGTGAAGATAGTTAATCGAGCGCGATGCCGCCCGGCACAGTCCGAAGTTCGGAGCTGAAAGCTCTGGGAAACGCTGGTACAGCAGTAAGTGGCACAGCCGGGCTCCAAGCACCCCCTTCCCAAACACTCAGCAACGCGCCGCTCCTGACCCATCTGCTGAGAACAAGCAGACGGGCAAAGGCCTCGCCTGCAGCGGGGCTGCCTGGGAGGTAAATCAGAAACACCTCCTGCGGCACCGCACGAGCAGAACACGAG
>NW_009713996.1:0-7148 GCF_000703405.1 Apaloderma vittatum | reverse complement strand
TGGCATCTCTTCCCTCAAGTGAGTCCATGGTTCCACACAGCTTGGTGTTGTCGGCAAATTTATTGAGGGTGCACTCAGTGCCGTCGTCCATGTCGCTGACAAAGATGTTGAACAGCACTGGACCCAGAACAGACCCCTGAGGAACTCCACTTGTCACTGGTCTCCATGTGGACATTGCACCATTGATCACAACTCTTTGAGTGCGACCAGCCAGATAGTTCTTTATCACCAGTCAGCTTCCTCCAAAAAAAAAATCACAGGACATTTATAAACAAAAATGAACCAGAGAATGACTCATCTTTGGGGGACCCCAGGCCATCTCATTTCATGTCAAGTTTAATTTCCAATGCTATACATACACACAAAAATGCAGTATTGTCTCGTAAAGCCAGCTTTTTTATTCCTGCTCATGGGCAATCACCTTCACGTCTTGCTAGCTCATCGTGCATTTTTCTGATACTCCTTCTTCCTATCAGCCTGTGTTTTGTTATAACTCCATCTGGCCTGGATTTTGCCTCCTGACAGAATACATAACTGGTGATGGCCACTCTGTGGTGGCTCTTCTCTCTGCAAACACCGCTTGTACCGAAGCCAACATTGTACTATGACAGGAAAATAAGTGGAGAATAAAATAAGTGGAGAATAAAATATGTGTATTACAAAAAGCACAGCATCATTGTCAGGTGTCAGTTAAACTTTCATTTCGAACCTGAGGTCAGAATTATTGAATTGATTTTGAAGAAAAGTCTCTTTATTTACAAAATACAAAGCAAAATACAAAGCAAAAAAATATCACTCAGCCTGACACTGCAATAGATTCACGACCTACTTTCCCCAAAGAAAATAAATGCTGGATAATCCTACCATTTCCGTATATTTTTGAGCTAAGGAACCATAATTAGAATAATTAATCAATAACTATGTTCAACAGTTCCACACCTGCGGCACAAATCAGTATATTTCTTGAAATGCCAAAAGTTAAATAAACAAAATGAATAAACTTTGCCCTCAGCTCTGAAAAGCAACTGATCCAGTGGAGCTACTACATATTCAAAAGAAGAAAAAGCTAACTGAGAAAACACACTGGAAAATCACAGTGAACTCTTACCAGAACATGTGACCAACAGCTACAAGTCCCTCTGTGTTCCCTACCCGACCATGTGATGTCTTTTCTAGAAGCAGGATCAAAACAAACAGATGCTGCTATCTTCTCAACTGTAAAGCAAATAGCCTGTAACTCTTAATGCCAGTAGTGGCAACACTTTCTAGACTTTAGTAAGGACATTAAATTGATTAAGCTACAAAAGGATTCCTAGGCTGACTTTTGGACTTACAAAATAACGAGGCATTTCCATAGCATAATCTCTCCTGGCCAATTTTAAAGCATTCAGCTGCCTTTAGAAGTGTGCTAAGTTGACTAAAACAGAAGTCAAAGCTCAACTCTCAACACGAGACCTAAAGTGCAAGTAACAAAATAGCACGTACAGACTATAGCGTCAGTCCACTGGAAATGCGCGGGACTCCTTTTCATCTCACTCTCTTGCTGAAGAGATTGCTGCAGGGTGTCTCATAGAACTCCCCAGCCTTTCGGCCTCTCAGATTGGTGAGATCCTGAGTAATGCAAAAGCCCCTGTGCTTCCCATCCTGCAGAAGTCACAGAGCTCCAGCTGCCTGGTGGCACTGGAACCACCCGTGGACCTAGCCCCTTGGTTCCTACACCAGCTGTTGAGAACAGCATCTGTAAAGGTCTCAGTAACTGGAGGTTTTTTTCAGAATCAAGAGAGCTCAACTTTTGCAGTTCTCCATAACACAGAATGCTGTCTCTTTTCAGACTAAATGTGCATAAAAATGAAGAAACAGAAGTGTGCTTCAATGTGACCAAATCCAAAGATTACGAAATTGCTGTATCTTACGCCAATGTACATCTAAAAGGATCCTCCCTGCTAAATCTCCAGGGAGACATACCACAAACTTAACAGGCCAGGCTTCTTATGAGTGTTTTGTGCTCTCAGAGTAGAGTTGAAGCTGTCACAACAAGCCAGAAGTTGCCATCACCGAAATCCTAAGCAAACTGTCTACTGTTTGTATTGATTTTATTTCTTTTTTTCCCTTGAATTGTGTCATATATAATTCTGTTATGAATTTGCAAGAAAAGAGGAAGAATACATGTTTCAAGTACTGTCACCTCCACTGCCACCAAATGCGTCAAGATTATCTTTTCTCAAACTGCTCTAGCTGTCTTAAAAGACCAGGCAGTCTGTTCCTTTGTGTTTTATTACATGGGTCACCTTCTCCCTCAAAGATCTGTCCAGTCTTCATTTCAGTAATTTCCTAAACATCCCGAGATGTTGTCTACAACCCTATTCTACTGTTTCATTCTTCTGATTTAATCTAAAAACAGCATTCACAGTTTTACCTGTGATATTCTTCTATATGCTTTGGCTGGGAAATAGTCCAGCATGAGTAACTTTTATTTAGTACTTAAAACAGGTAACACACAATCTGTAATTTCTACAACCTGACACCATTGTATATGGAGGTCACCTCCCCTACATCTTCAGCAGCACTTCTTCATCATTTCCTCTTTTTTACTATTTTTACTACCTTGAAAAGGAAGAAGAAAATCTCCATTTGTACACTTCTTTACCTACAAGTCTGCATAAGCAGGCTCCTTTGATTTCTGGATTCAGAACTTTCTTAAAACTTTGCCAAGATCAGCCTTGCACCTTCACATTAAGCTCAGCAATTTAACTGTTCATCAGAGACAACCAAACACTCAAATCACACAGTCATTTGCAAAGATGCACAAACAGCCCTCAAGTTCTGCCAATTACTAACTGAAAACCACAAGGCTCTGCAAACTGGAGCTAAGCAAACTACAAAGCATCTATAAGCACGTATCCTTCTTGATTCTTCCAATGTAAGAAGAATATGCACCACGGTCACCAAAAATTATTAAAATGAAATGTCTCCAAATGCCCACGCTCTGAGTTACTCACTGTTGTCCTAATGGTCACCGCTTGCCACCACTGCTACCAGCTGTACAGACATATTCACTGCTTCTATCTAGGTAGAGAAATACTGAAAGACAGAGTAAAAAAGGATTTCGTTCCCCATAGTAGATTGGGAAGGAGATGCTGTTACTCAACAGAAATAGTTAATAAATATGAGGAACAAAGATAAGGCAATTGCCCAAGAAACTGCAGGAGTCCTATTCTGATTCAATTTCTACCTGAAGAGAGATCAGAATTTTACCTTCTAGAAAGCAGGCATGTGATGAGTGAAGCAACTTTCTCTTTCATCACAGAGCATTTTTGCCTCATAGAAAACACTTTCAACAAAAAGTACTGTCTTTGCACTTTCAGTCTACTGACAGTTGCAGAACAGAGTTTTCTACTTAACCTATCATGGGAAGAGCTTTAAGAGCTCCTTGCTTTTTGTCAAAAGGGAAAGGCTGGCACTAAAAAATAGTGAACTATCTTAAACCAAAACACACCTTTCACTCTGCAAAAATTAAAGCTAGGTTTTACTTGCCAGGTCCCCACGATATCCTTAAGTATAACTAGCAGTTATGCCCATCAACTGCCTTCAGTACCAGAAACCTTCTGTAGAAACAAGATGAAATGGAAACTGGAAAAGTTTGTTATATGAAGGAATGCAGAGTAACACGAGTCCTTCCATACGCTTCACTTTGGACGCCCCAAAACTACAACCAATACAGGATCCCTTCTGCTTCAGGAACGAGGTTGAAGAGGAAAACCAAGAGCATCTCATACTTTAAGAGGTTTTATCAAGTCAGAATGGAAGAGCACCAAGGAGCAGACAGCTCCCCAGTGAGGCTTTATGAGATGTGAAATTTATGTTGCCTATCTGAATGCTCTTACGTGTATCAAACTGCTGTTCATCACTAGTCATTATCTTTCTGGCACTCAGCAGAGCCCTGCCCAACATGTTAAACAAAAACTTTGATCTTGAATGAAGAAACATGTTTAAAAAGAAAGCATACTAGCTTACCTTGGATACAAACCAGAAATCTCACCTAGGTACCTCCAGCAACAGCTACTGCCACAATTAAAAATCAGGCATGTGACACTTCAGCTGAGATATGAAAACACAGATTTGGGGTTGCCTATAGAATTAAAGACAGAGATTCCCAGCTACAAACCCCACAACTACCAAGCACTAAAATCCTTATCATGAGCAGGGACTCTCAAGAAATCCTTATCCTCATAATGACCAGCAAAAGAGTTGAGGTGGTACTTAATGTACCTACGGGCTCGACCTGTTGCTCTTCCACACAGAGAACACACAAATTCTATTTCCAACCCACTTGGGTCACCACTGTAGTCTTTCCAGGTCGTGCCTGCTGAGTTTTAGCAAGATTTCCTATAACTTTTAAAATGCTTTTCAAGTTATAGAAGCCCTTTAATTGAGAGAGGTCCACTCTTACTTTTCCATGATAACACCTTATTCTCCAAGTAATCCTGACATTTCTATAAAGATCAAAGTACACTGTAAAGATAACAAAAATAGTTCTTTTGTCACAGCAAAATATTTGAAAACAACATTCCTTTGGCAAATTCGTATACAATCAGGCAGAAATGGCAAGGGGAAAGTAACACATCCTATCTTTAGATGTAATTTTAAGAAAATGAGTATTCTTGAAACCCAAACTCCTCTGCTTATCACATTTTAAAATGAAACTCAATTTATTTATTTTTTCATTCAATGACTAAAGCTTGAGAAACATGCGCTATAGTTTTTACCATAATCTGTGAACATAGTATAACCATCCACTGCTACTAGCACACAGAACTGCAACATCAGATCTGAGTTTGCTCTACGGTTCAACTGCACTTCTTTGTCATCTCTCACATCTGCAAGATACTTGATCCAAATGACTAGTGAGCAATCAGAACAATTGCTACTGCAATAAATTCTTAGCAAATATATTCTACCCAACTGATACTCAAAACCACAAATTTCTTCTTTGCTCTTCTTTGAATTAAGTCTTAAGAAAGCAATAATAGGAAAAAAAATATTATTACTTTGAATTATTTCTTCTTTTTTTTTCTAAAAATTCTGTGTATCTTCACAACTACAATGAGCATCATTCCATTTGCACTAAGTGGAAGTCTGAAGGCTGTCTCAACTCTGGAAGAAAAAATATGCACTGAGAAAAGACTGTTCTCCTATGCTGCAGTTGCTGATACTTTATTAGGTTTAACACTGAAGGTCAACAAAAGAGTGCTTACCTTTTGTTTTGGAAAGAGTTTTGGAATAGAAATCAGTCTGTTGCTATGTGACTGGTTTCCAGGCAGCAATTACACTCACTTCTTTGGGGAAACAAGAAGTTCTTCTGTTTCTGCATATGCTGTTTATATTGAGCAAATCCAAGTTATGTTCAACTCAGACAATATACTGTGAACCAGTAATGAAAAAATGCCTTTGCAAAAAACAGAACATAATAAAATGACCTCTCTCAACTCTTATCTGGAGAAAGAGATGCATTATAAACATGACAGATTGCTGGCATTAAATATTCTGGCTGTTGACTCGAGAGAATGCCAACTTTTATGAACTATACTTGCTCCACTCAATTTATTCTGTGAATAAACACATACAGTTTCCTCCATTTCTTACCATGTTTGAAGGGCTTAGATGTATCAAAAGCGACAAGTGTCAGTGGAAATACTATGAAAGGGTAAAGTTTTCACTGACTACTGATCAACACCCCTCAACAACAAACCAAGGATGCGTCCATAAAATGCTTTTTCTTACTTTTTTTACACTGGTTTTATTTGCTCTTTTTTTTAATAAAAATTATCTCTTAATCTGCCCATTTAGTATCTGTTATGACTCCCTTGTGGAAGTTCAGAAAAATGAAAGGTATTTTAAAAATTCAGTACAATAGAATGAAATCCATTTGAGCTAAATTTAAATGTTGTTATTCATCAAACTTCATTGCCCTATTTTCCTCAGCCCTGAACAGCACAACCTGAATTGAATCAAATTCTTATTTGTTTGCTTATTCAGATAATAAATAACTCACTCACAAAGACAGAGCCCAAAATCCACATTTATATCTGTCGAATTTTAAAGAACTTAAAGGAAATTTTGTCTTTTAATGTAATTAGCATCCAGTAAAATAAACTAGTAGACATCAGATTTCACTAGCTATTAAGCTTTGCTCTTATGAGGGTCTTCAGTCTGATAAATGCAGAAAGATGCATATTTTAAGTAAGAAAAAAAAAGTCAGAAAACATGCATATTAAGAGTTAGTCTGCTCATTTGCCAAGAGTCAAACATTTACGACAACACATTTTATCCTTTAAAAAATAACCATGTTCTGCAAGCTCAATTTCCCTGGGGGACAAAAAAAAAAAGAGACAAGAATGCAACAGAAAAGTAAAAATTATTAGGAAGAAACCTTGGACCAGACTTTTTTGACAATGTAACACGTAAACAGCAAAAGATTGGGCAGCTGAGAAGCTTTTTGGTGCGGAATAATAAAACAACATCTTTGCTGGTGGGGCCATGAGGGCTGTCTCTCCCAGCCTGGTGCACTCACATCCTCCAGGTTATGTGATGAAGTGGTACTACTGTACAGCCTTCTGAGCCAAATCAAGGTGCGGGAGTATCTGCTCCTGAGAACAACTGACAAAACTCACACATAAACTTATCTGCAACTCACAGATACACATTTAAGGACATTATTCAAGTTGCAAAGTCACTCAAGAATTATGCAAGAGTTCAATCTGCACATGGAGATGCAACTCACTCATTACCATACACAATGTAACTTAATATTTCATTACACGATTGCATACACTTTCTCTCTGGAGATCAAGCTGTGTAGAATCACAGAATGTTAGGAGTTGGAAGGGACCTCCAGGGATCATCTCATCCAAGCCCCCTGCCAGAGCAGGATCCCCTAAAGCAGCCACACAGGAACGCATCCAGGCTGGTTTTGAAAGTCTCCAGAGAAGGAGACTCCACAACCTCTCTGGGCAGCCTGTGCCAGTGCTCCGTCACCCTCATGGTAAAGAAGTTTCTCCTCGTGTTGAGGTGGAACTTCCTATGTCTTAACTTAAATCCATTATTTCTTGTTCTCTTACTGGGCACCTCTGAGAAGAGATTGTCCCCTT
>NW_009713995.1:1144-1530 GCF_000703405.1 Apaloderma vittatum | reverse complement strand
CTGCCCCACAGCCTCAATAAAGTCATGTCCAAGAGTCCCCAGCTCGACTCTTCGCTGCCAGTTCGTGGGAGGGCCTTCCTGGAACCCCAATCCTCACCCCGGGCTGTGCTGGTGCCCACGACCACCTGCCCACCCGACACATAGACATCGCTGGCGTCCCCACCCGTGACAGCACCAGACAGACCTCCGGAGCCCAGGCAGAGCCCCTCTCCCTGTCTCCCAGCTCAGGGGACTGCTCCCGGTAAAACAATTGGTCTTAACACTGAAAACTGGTGAAAGAAGGCCAGAGGAACCTCAGCCTCTTCCCCACCCTTTGTCACGATGTTTCCCCTCGCATCTGATAAAGGATGGAGATCCTTCTTAGGCTTGCTTTTGTTCCTCCAGTA
>NW_009713995.1:0-345 GCF_000703405.1 Apaloderma vittatum | reverse complement strand
GCCAGCCAATCGAGACATTCACTAGCACTGAGGATTAGCCCACCACCTCGTCCTCCTCGCCCTATCCCTTTGGAAGCGTTCAGAGTCACCCAGGCCAGCACTGCGGCTGTGTGAGTTATCCCACCATGTTTCTGTGAAGGCACTTATGTCATAGTTTTCCAGCTGCACAACCACAGCAGAAACCTCCACAACACCATGGAGCATCCCATATCCCTCCCACACACTCCTGCCTTCCTCCTTCCCTCCCTCTTCATCCACAACAGCCCCTGCTGGCCGTGCTGGCCCATAGCTCCAGGTTTAAGAGTCCAGTTTACCAAAGGTCACCAGAGTTTGCCTGTAAAAGCC
>NW_009713994.1:0-14402 GCF_000703405.1 Apaloderma vittatum | reverse complement strand
CTTCTTTTTTTTTCTTTCTTTTTTTTTTTTTCCCCTTCCCACTAAAATGAAGAGGAAAGGGATTCAGGTTGCTTTGCAGTCCTAAACAATGCAGGGATCCCGGAGGAAAAACTATCCTGGTTTCAGGTTAACATTTCATTAACCTTAACAGGATTTTTCCACTTAGGACCTGCTGCAGAGCACAGGTGCTGTTTGGGACACCCATTTGGGAAGCAACTGCCATACGTGCGGATTTTCTCAGCTGAAAAGAGAAATTAAAAGTTAAATCCATGTAGTAAGCTGCTTACGAATCATGGCTGATTGGTTCTTTTTTTAAATGGAAAAGAATAACTGAAAGAACTTGATAATTATTTAGCAAAATCACTACTTCTCTATTTTTTTTTTTTTTTAAAGCTGCAAAAGTAATCCTGACTGAGAATTAGGTGTGATTCAGAACAATTTCTTCCTGGAAGATGTTAGAGGAAGGGGCAAGTAAAGCTGAACAGGAATGAGAGATGAGAAACAGGAATTTGGAATGTCATTTTGTAGCCTGGAGTATACTAACCTGACAGGATTTATACCATTCTTTTTGTACCATATCAGAGAAGGCAAACTAGTGTAAGTTTTTATCAGCTGGGATTATTGCTTTCTAGCAGATCCTAGTGTAAAGCTCTAAGAATTGTTCTGGATTTGCATAGCTTCTACATTTGTAGCTTTGTAGATAATTTTTCCTTTGTAGGAGGTAAATAAAGAAAAAAAAAAGTGATGTTGCAGACCAGGACTTTACCCTTCAGAACCTAGAGGTCAGGTTCTGGTTCTTCTCTGGCAGTTGATCACAAAATCATGTTCAGTTAGTGAAGTGTCCCCTATTAATTACTATGTATATGATACAATTTTTTGGATAAATCTCTGGTGTATTGAACTGTGTCTTTGGAAAGTAAGTAAGTAAGTAAACTCTTTCTTAAAGCAGTGTACATGTATATAAAAAGATACTGGTGAAACCCCATGCTTCCTAAACACAATTTTCTCATATATGTCTGCAGAATTTAGATTATCCAATGTTTGGAAACTGAGATAATTAGATAATTAGATGGACATGCACAACTTATAGACCAGGCAGGAAAGTAGGTGTTATTTAAGCTCCAAGTCTTAGGTTTAAATTTTACAAAGAGGTTTTTTTATCTTCTTGATTCCACAGTTTCTGTGTTATACGTGGGCCCATTTCACATAAAGCTCACTGTCATTTTCATTGTCCTGTCCTCTAAAAAATGAATTCAGCAAACATAGCTAACTTATTTTCGTAGTCTCTTTTTCTAGTAAAAAAATAAACACAAAAAAACATAGCCTCTAGTTAAGAAAATTTCTACTTTTCTGTGGGTTTCTCATTTTGTGTATTTAGTCAAGGAATTAAAATTGAAAGTTAGGTTGTGTCAGCCATGTCGATTGAAGACAACTGTGTAGGAATTAATACTTAGTCTACTATTAAATTTCATTGATTTCTTCTTCTATATAGAAAGCAAAATGAAATTAATGTTTTTTCTAGAATTGTGGAAGTCAACTGGAGATCAGCTTGACCATGTGGAAGTAGCTAAGAATGACTTTATTTTGTGCTTCAGTTAAACATGATGAGCTAATTCAGAATTTGAATAAATTCAGAGAAGAAAAAAGATAGTGTCATCATCATGGGGTAAGTAAACCCAATTTAAAAATCACAAGGCAGATACATTCAAATTTGCTATATGATTTCCTTTTGTGTGTTAAAAGATCATACAGGATTGGTATTTATTTATTTATTATTATTATTTTATTGGACATTTTATAAGCATATAATAGCATAGAGACTCTATCTAACAGAATGTAAGATCAAGTAGACAAGATAGATTCGCTGTGGGGAGGAGTGATACCCTGTGAGCAGTGCAAAGGCATCAAAACACGTTCATTTTGTTCTTTGGGACTTTGAGATGGGAAACAAGCAATTACTTAGGAAAGAATAAGCTGGGGAAAATAGAAGAGGGGCATGTCTACAGTAAAGCATTATAAAAGTCAGACGGTGGCAAACAGACATTGGAATGACAGAGTATCAGGCAAACTTACAGACAAATTTTGAACTGCCAGAGGTCCCAGGTTTATCTTCTGCTTGACTTACAGGTTAGAATCTAGAGGTGGTTTCTCTCTGCAGTCTTCAGCTTGATTTGTTCTGGGCCCAGGAATACTTGAGGGTGAGGGACTGAGGTGTTTGAGCCTCTTTTGTTCCATGTCTGTTCTTAAGATACAGGTTTTACACGACAAAGTACAAAAAGGTAGGGATTTCCAGTGTATGTGTTTGTAAAATATTCTCTTTATGCTAAGCACTTTGCCTGTGCAATTTTCCCAAAGCTAACTAAATTTCAGTTTATTGGACAATTCTCAATGGGAACGATACATCAAAAAAATTTTGCAGTTAAAGAGCAGTTGAAGCATTTTATTTTAATATGTAATTGTATGGTAAATGTAGAGCCTTAAGAAAGGCAGGAAAGGAACAGGTACTAGATTTTAGGTAGCATGTAAGAGTGAAAAGCTATCTTCTTCTGTGAAAAACAGAAGTAGAAATCTAGTTCCATGTCTGAATCTGGTAATCAGTTACTGGGTGTTACATAATGATGTGTAATTTCTGTGGTGACTGCAGTTTTTATTTAGAATCTCTTAAGCAAATAAATACTTGCAGAGCAGGTGGAACAAGTGCAGCATACATTAAAGTAGTAGTGCATTCTTAAGAGATAATATGTTCAATACAAGCTCCTATATCTTAGTTTTATGAAACATTTTGTTTCATTCTAAGACTGTTTCCACCCTTCAGGCTGAAAATCCAGTTGCTAATACTAGTACTTTATTTCGAAGGCTGTCTGTTAGATGATGAAGTGATTAGAAACTAGTTTGGAAAACTATATTTAGAAAATCAAATTGAGTTGGGTTTTTTTGTCATGGCATGAAATGTCCTCTCTTCTAGGAAGGAAGGGTATGTATTAGAAGTAGAATGATTGCCCTGGGGAACGGTTATTTAGAAGAGCCAGATTATAGTTTTAATATAAAATTATTTTCTCGTTTATTTTCTAGTACTGTGTTGACTGTACAGTTAAAGAGAGGTAGAATTGGAATGAGATTTCAGATCACAAGAAAAAAAGCCATTGTTATTGGTGTTTTGAGGTAAAAAATGGTATTTATAAATCTTGTAAAATATTATCTGCTATTGTAGCATGGCATGAAGATGGTTTTGCTGTCTAAATGCTTGATTTTTCTTATTTATCCCAAAAGCCTCTCTTTGTTGGTGTAGTTGGGCTGTTCTTTCTAAGGTCCATATAGCTGAACAAAAATGGAAAGATTAAGATTTTGCTCTTTAATGTAGCAAGTAGATTCTCCAGATACTGTCAAATTCTTGTCTGAATAGAATCTACTGTAATATGCTTTAAAAATTTCAGCTGAAGAAATACTGAGCAATTTCTAGAGGCTTTTGGATGTTTGTGCTGAAAAGGAAGAGAGAATGCACACTCTTTTCTTCAACCCTTTGCTCTCTTCTGTTATATTTCAAGTTGATCTCTCAGGTCATAATACTGAATTCACCTTGTCATTTACAGGTTGGAAAGTAATTTATTCTTCATTCCATGTTTTTGCCATATATGAAATGGGGCAGAGTGATGCTTTTATGTTTTGCATAAAAAACAAAGTCTTGATATTTGCAAGGTAGCAACAGTAATACAAGAAAACGGACTAATGAAAAATAAAATATAGGACTGCATTTGGAAAAACTCTTCCAGTTCCCTAACATTTCTATTAACTGTTATTGTTCACAACTTACTCAATAGACACAAGAAGAGCTTAGATACATTAATAATTTTTAATTTGCCTAGAAAAGATTTTATTGTCCTTGAAAGACTATAATTTCCCTGCATTGAAAAAACAGATGAATGTCTTGGGAGAAATTCTGTACTCACTGGAGATAATAGGGCCTGGATTTCACTCTAGGGTTTTATGTAATAAACTATTGAAGTGACATTTAAATAGGTGACCCTGCACTGCAAAGACTAATATTTCATTCATGCATTAATACGTTAAGTATTCTGACAGGGAAGAACCAATGACTAGAAATAATTGAAACTGAAAATAAACTTCTTTTTTTTTAATCTGATATTTCTTTAGCTTTTATCTGGGTGGATAAAACTGCCTTATTATTTTTAGCATTCTAAGTATTCTAAGAATACTTAAATCAGTATTTATAAGTATATATTATGCTTTCTTGGAAATTTGCTGAGCTAGTGTCTCCATAGTAGTGCCAACATATTACACTGGTATTGCATAGATGTGGAATCAACTAGCAGAAAGTCTCTAAAATGGGATAAAGTAATTCAAATATTAAAACTCTTACGCTGCTGATGAGTGGAGAGGTCTGTTTCTAAAGCACTACATCTTTCTACTTAGAAAGGTTGATTAAAATCGTTTCTAGTACAGCTCTTTTCTATCAGCTTAGCTGGCAAAACAATGTCATCATGCAGTCCAGAGGAGGATGAATTTTATATTTTGTTTATATGCTCAATGTTATCAAGGTAAGGTGGCTTCCTCCCACCATCAGGAAAAAAAAAAATCGTAGAAAGATGTCAAGAAAACCAGCCAGAGGTAAAGAAAAATGTGACTGGAGATTATCCCATCTCTAAGCTCAAGACACACTGAGCATGGCATTTTTAGGAAAATCACATCTCTAAGTCTATTGGGTTACTGCGGAGAACACAGATTCTCTGGATGAAGCCATTATGTCCTTTCTTGATTTACTTGTAAAACTATAATAGTGTGATTGCCATGCCACTTGAAAGAGATAGTTTGGTTTTCTATTTTCTAAAATACATGGGAATATATTCAGTTTAGTATGAACGACATACTGGTTGCAACTGCCCACTCTTAATGGATATAAAAACGTAGACCCAAAAGATCAGGCGCATCTTGCTGATTTTTAGTTAGCTTTATAACAAAACTGAATTTAAATCTGACATACCAAAGCTTAAAAAACTACATGTGCTTTGTGCAAGACTGCTAATGTCACTGCGTGTTGACAGAACTTTGAAGAAATCTGGTCCAAATTTGTAATGAAATTAGAGATAAGTTTTGAGGGCCTGAGTGCCTTCGTTTTCTCTAGAAAGTGTTGTCATGGTTATGTTGAGCTCTTTCGAGCTTATTGGGCTTATGTGTGTGTCCCCTGGTGGTGGTTGCCTTATGCCTTCTGGTAGGGGAGTCCCAATTGCCTCAGTACTTTCTGTCTGTTGCTGCACCACCCAGGAACCGCTTTGCTCCCAGCCTTTGTCGTGTTCGTGTTTGCTAAGATTTGCTTACGTAGTGCTAAATATTTAACTGTAAGTTACGATGGCAAAAGCAGACCTGGACTGAGACTTAGCAATGATTCCAAATTTTGTTTGCCTTCCTAGAATTAAATTGGCACATGAGGAATTTGATGGGGCTAGAGGAAGGTCACGCCCCTAGCATAGAATCATAGAATTGTCAGGGTTGGAAGGGACCTCAGAGATCATCTGGTTCCAACCCCCTGCCATGCCCCCCCCCCTGCCATGGGCAGGGACATCCCCCACTAGATGAGGCTGCTCAGAGCCCCATCCAGCCTGGCCTTAAAATTTCAAGGGATGAGGCTTCCACCGCCTCTCTGGAAGCCTGTTTCCGTGTCTCACCACCCTCATGGTGAAGAACTTCTTCCTAACGCCCAGTCTGAACCGATCCATCTCTATCTTTAACCCATTCCCTCTAGTCCTATCACTACCCGACATCCCTCACCAGCTTTCTTGTAGCCCCCTGAAGATACTGGAAGACCACAATAAGGTCTCCTCAGAGCCTTCTTTTCTGCAGACTGAATAGCCCCAACTCTCTGTCTGTCTTCACAGGAGAGGTGCTCCAGCCCTCTGATCATCCTCGTGGCCCTTCTCTGGACACGCTCCAGCATGTCCATATCCTTCCTGTGCTGTGGGCTCCAGAACTGGACGCAGCATTCCACGTGGGGTCTTGTAAGAGTGGAGTAGAGGGGGAGAATCGCCTCCCTCGACCTGCTGGCCACGCACCTCTTGATGCAGCCCAGGTTACAATTGGCGTTCCGAGGGAGGTACATGAGCTCTTCTTTTCCATCAGAGCGTAGGACGGGCTCTGGGGTTACCTCACCAAGCAAGCCCTGAGCGCTGCTGGCTGGGCTGCCTCTGGTACAAGAGCCAGGCAGGTCAGTGCAGGGCACCGGTGTTCATCCTACTGAGCACATGCCTTTAAACACAAGCTTTGATTGCTTCTCTGGGTGCTGCTGCAGTCAAGAGATACCCATGTGCCTTGGGCAAAACTTCACCCGAATTTTTTTTTACAGTTATCACACAGGTAGGAGAATTCTCTCTGGTAAAATCCCGACGTGAAAATTAATATTGAATCCTATGGCAAAAAGTGCTCTCCACAGCATTTGGTACGTACGATTATTTGCCTGCCTTTTTTCCCTCCAGTGTGATACCGGCCAAGTGAACGCTAGGGGATGCTGCACTTCTACCGAAGTTCGACAACTGTGGAGGGGAAAAAACACCAATTCTGTGGAATTACTACCAATCCTTTCCACACAAAAAGTATGAAAGCCCGTTTTTTGATGTTATTTTTAAACATCTATCCTATAGAAACATGCAAATCAAAATAATTTCATTAGATTACATGCAAAAGTAGGTGAAGAACAGTTCAGGTACAGCATTATTTGGTCTAGGGCTCCAGTCTCAGAAACTGTCCTTTGACAACAAATATGGAACAGTTTGCAGGTTTGAAATTTGTTACAGGACAAGCCTCATTGTTTCACACTAGAACTTGTTTTTCCTGTAAATGATTTACATTAGTTTAAAGTACGTATAAAAACTATACAAAATAGAAATATTTAAATGTTGGACAATTATCTAAACTTCCATCATATTTTAACACGAAGAACAGAATCATGTAAAAATATATGTAGATGACTTTTAATTAAAGAAAAAAAGTCCCAGGTACTTTTTTTTTATGACAACCTTACCTTTCAAAGAAATTGCTATTCAGAAATTACCTGTTACAACATTTGCGTTACAATTTTTTGCAAGTAGCACCAATATTAAAGAGAAATTTTAAATGTTATACATGAGTTTCATAGGACCTTTTTTTTTAGGTTTTAAATAATACGGACAGCTGCATGTCAAGTTTTCCCTGATAGCCCTGCCTTATACAGCCATGCTGCTCAGTTCTTAAAAAAAAATGATGTATAATTCATCATGCAGTCCTTTTGGGTTTTTGGGCTGTCAGAAAAAAGTCAATATCAATTCTTGGGTGCAAGCTGAAACACTAGTGGTATTCTATGCTATGTGTCTATCAAAATCTAAGTTTTCCTAAAGAAAGGCATATACATTTAAATAAACCCAAGTGTTTGCTGCAAATGTACTGTGAGGTTTGTGTTTTATGGCTCAGTTTTGGTTTTAGTATAGACTCTCACAGAGAAAATAATAACTGACCAAGTGCTATAAGGTTCATTTTGCTCACAGCAACACAAAGAGCTGATCTTACCCAAAACACTGTAGGTGAGTGAGAAGCACTGAGAAGTCAAACACAGAAAGTCCAGAGAACTGGCCAATATTGGTGTGGAATTCTTTTGTAGCAGTAGCTTTGGGGAAAAGTGGGACTTTTATCAAACGATTCAGAGTGATCTAACTGCCCCTTGCTGCTGAAAAGGGTCACCTCCCTCCCTCCAGCCGCTCTCTGTGGCTGCAGAGCCTAACCTCATCTTTGCATCTAGTTTTCTGCTGGTCGAGCAATCTGAACCAGCTCACTGCAGGGTTCTACAAATAATAAATCCAGTGCAATGGAAATACTGGGAATATGTGGCTGAGAATGGTATTGGTAATAAGGGTACCCCTATCAGTGGCAATCAAGTCTTCTATTAAACTTGATTAAAGTCTTGTTTAATTGAATGCTAAGGCCTTATTTGGGAGCTGGATCCAAACGAGATGTGCAGGTAGTGTCTCTGGTTTGATAAATTCGCAGTTTAGGAAGCATATTCTTCATCTTTGTGAATTAATGTGTACAGGTTTACAAGCCAGATTTACACACATGGGACTATGATAGTGGTCAAGGGGTTGATAATCTCTATCCACTCTAGATTAATTTTTATGAGTTGAAAGCATCTCTTTTTGTCAGCCTTTATTTAGGTCATGAAAATTATGTTGATTTCATGCTAAAGTTAGAAACATTGGTATAGGTTTTCCTCTTGTATTTTAAATATTTTTCTGCCATCATATAAAGATAAAATGCACTGTAAATCAGAATTATAACAACTAGCAAATTTTTCTTTTTCCCTGAATCATGTTTTTCTGCTGTGTGAAAATGTTTGCACAGTGCAGGATTGATTGCTTTCCCAAAATATTCTCACATCCCTTGAAAGAACAAGCATTTATCTGAAAGTACAGAAAACATTAAAAATGTGACAATTGCAGGACTATCTGAGTAATTTTTAAGAGAAATACAGCTGAGAGATTGAGAGAAAGACAATGAAACAAGGTTGTGGTACTAATTTTATCTCTGCCTATGAGTGGATGTTACATGGAGTTGCTTAGGAAATATTTGCAGAATCCTTTTTCCTCCTCTGTGAAATACTTTGGTATTTCCTGAATTACTAAAGAGACTCTGAAATGCAGAGTAACATCACAACTTGTTCTTAGTATACATTGTAGTTCCAGGAATGTTCTATTCCAACTTACTTTTAAAAGCCAGGATTAAGCAGGACTGTCATGCAAGAAGTCAGAATAATGCTTTATAAAAAGGTAAATTGACTTTTGTGCTTGAGTTCTTTTTGGACCTGTAGTAGCTTCAACACGGAAATATATTTATTTCCCCTATACTTCCGTTCTGTTGCTCCTTATGTGCTTGAAATGTTGCATAAAATTTCACTTTTGAATCCCCTAAACTCTGACATCTGTCCACTCCGTGTCATATGAGAATATTGTGGATTTAAAAGAATCAAAATTTGAAATTCATTTAATAACAAAGCCTGCAGACTAAATAGTTAAGACTTATTTGTGTACTTAATTACAAGGACTTGGATTTTATTATGTTATTGACAAGTAGAATAAATACAGCATGTTTTGTTCTGCCCTTTCAGAATCATGTTTTTTGACGTGGGTATAGATTTCTGTACAGTAAGAGTCCCTTTTGGAAACAGTTTTGCAGTGGCATTAGCTCAGGAGCATCCTCACTTCTGTCACCTTGTAAGGAGGACTTAGTAAACCTTGTCTGTAAATCCAACAGTGCATGGAAAATAATAATCTGTGAAGGTGCTAAAATTAATTCAACAGTTTATGCAGATATTAATGTGAGTGAACTGTGTGATAATTATGGGCAAATCTTTCATCTGGCTTCAGAAGACAAAGCCACCACTGGAAAATGCGTGGCTTCTTTTCAAAGACGTGATTATATTTCAAAGGCTTG
Organism: Apaloderma vittatum; assembly: GCF_000703405.1. Classification (NCBI taxonomy): domain Eukaryota; kingdom Metazoa; phylum Chordata; class Aves; order Trogoniformes; family Trogonidae; genus Apaloderma; species Apaloderma vittatum. Next base: position 4,934 of record NW_009713994.1, on the reverse strand, counting down.
CTTTCTTTCTGCCCTTTCATAAGGTCAAAGAAATAAGCATAGATCTACAGGGCCATTTGGGCACGAATAGTTAATAACACAAATCTGGTGAAAGTATGGCTGCAGTGCTTGATCTTGTATTTTCACAAAAAAAGTTTTTTGTGGTAGTGATTGTTTAAATATTCCTGCTCTCTCAGTCATGCTACTTGACTTGTTACTGCAGCAGTGTTGTGAACTGTTGTGAATTGGTGCCTTTCCTGGATTAAAGTTAACACAGTAAATATTTGATTCACTAATCCTGTTCTCCACGTAACTACACAAACTTCTGCTAGAAGTGTGACTGAGCTGTGTGCTGTGGCTGGAAGGAATGGGGAGATGCTGAAGCTAGTACGTCTGATTTAAAAAAAAAAACAAGTAAAAAAAGTTGGTTTGTGAAAGTGATTGTACTGCACATTTGTGGTGGAAAAAGAAAGGACTTTTTGCTGGTTAGAGGCAAACCACAAAAGTGAGATGAATATAGCAATTGGAATAGCAGATAAGGAGAAGAAAGGTATAAGCCTTAAAACTGAAGCCAAACTATAAATGTAGTGCATGGAGGGGCAGGAAACATTAAAAGTGAGGGTGATATAGTCAAAATCTACAGTGGGTTGTGATCAGATATAAGCTTAGGAGAGAGGAAAAAAATCGCTGTAATAACACTATGTTTGTAATTGTATCACTTCACATATTTGTTACGGGCTTTAGCTGGTGGAGTCTTCTGAGAGATATCAGCTTTTATTTAAAAAACCAAAACCAACCAAACAACTAAAAATTCCCACTAAAACAACAACAAATGAAGTCATGTATCTCGCTACTACTAACCAAGTGATTCTGGAACGTGAAAAAATTCCTAAGAAACCACAGCAATAGGACTAGAGTTCAACATTATCCAGACCTGATCCTAAAAATTTTTTCCTTAACAGTATTGACTTTCTTCTGTTTTCTTGGGAAGGACCTTGATGTCAAATTAAGTGCTTGTATGCAAGATGCCTCACACTTGGGCATTAGAGTCCCTGGTGACACAAAGCCTTCTTTCAGGATTTTGTACCTAGTTCTCACGCAGGTTATCTACTTTTCCATAGTCACAGACCTTGCATGTGCAGCGTGTGTTGGTCTCATTCCTGTGTTATCACAGAGTAGATGTGATAAATCCCCTTGCTACCCGCACGGTGGCCATGGTTTAGGTCTGACATGCAGGATATCTGCATCTGTCTCACAGCTGCTTTCCAGGTTACTGAAAAAATATTCAGCTGCATATAAAATATGAAATAAATCATATCTATTCAGCTTTAAATGTATTCAAAATATGTAATAATGAATGGCATGTGTTTAAAACAGGTTTTTCATTATTTTATATTTAATACAGGATAGCTAACAGTCCAGCTCCCAGCTGTTAAATCTTAGAGACTGGTTTAAACCCGAGGTGAAAGGGATGAAATGTATGAGCTTAAGCTTTAAGATAACAGGCTATATGTAGCACCTCTTTTACAAAGCTACAGCTGCTAAAGAGCTCAAGGTTTTGGGGGTTTTTGTTTGTCTCTTATTTGTTGGAGTTTGTTTTTTGTTTTCTGGTATTTTTAGCAGATGTTTAACATGAATGGAGAATTCCTGTAGCAGGAAATGTACAGAGGGTAGTTTCACAGAGTACTAAAAAAGACTGTCAAGAGAAACTTCCATAACGCACCAGATATTCAGTGTATATTACAAACAAAATCAGTTTCTTAATCTGCAGAGAATGAGTGACCACTGTGATCCAGAACAAGTAATGAAAACCAGAAGTATTCAAAGATACTCTTCCAAAGGGCAACCTACCTGGCATAAACACATTCTCCAGCAGTTTCTGGTAATTTACAAAATTACCAACCTTCTTAGGCAGGTCTTTGCACCCAACCTGCTTTTAACAATTCAGGAACTGCCTTCATAGACTATTACTGTTGGATTCTGTATCAGAAAGCAGTTTTGTGTTCTGGTCTTTAAGCAGTTACTGATACTTTGACAGATCCATGATTAAGGGGAAAAGGTGAAAAAGTACTTCTTAATAGAAAGACACTGAATTACAATGTTTCATGTTCGTACTCTAGAAAGGAGGGTTGTCAGTCAATGACTTGGAAAACCAGGACCAAGCTACAGGTCCTTAATGCAACTTCCTTCCACTGTTTGTCCTGGGGTTTTCTATTTTATTTTATTATTATCCTTTGAAAATATGACATTCCTCCTTTCCTTTTGTGTAGCTTTTTAAAATTCTTTGCATTTTTTTGTACATCACCTGCTCTTCCCTCTCTGTCAGTGACGATTCACCTCCCCACAGGGGTACATATCAAAACCTCCGTGTTTGTCGTACAGACAAAGCTTTTCCTCGCTGGTATTTGCTTAATTTTGAGACTTTTTATTAAGTAGTCCCTTACAACGCTGTGGTGCTTGATGTGCACGCTTTCTGGGGGTTCTGCACGGGGAGGGGGCACAGTGCTTTTCACAGAACTCTCAATATACTAGGTCGCACATCTAACACTGTTGTCTTTTCATTTCCTTTTGATTGAATTCGTGCTTTCCCGTCTTTCCTTTGGTTTCTCTTTTTAGCCTTTTTTTTCCCTGTCTCCCAGCCCTGTTTTCCCTTAACATCTCCACAGCACTGAAAAGGACAAATACTAGCTAATGTAATCTCTCCGCCCTCTCTTCTGCTTTAACAAAGCTTTTAGCTTCCCCTGTCTCTCCTCTTTGTTTTCTTTACCTTTCTTTCCCATCCCCCTACCCTGTTTGAAAGAATTGGTCAAGCTGCAGTAGGACATGCAATCATTGTGGCTTAACAGACAAAATCTGAATTTTTCAGATGCACCTGTGTGTCGTTAGACCATATTCGCACCTCCTGTTGCAAAATATGTGTATTGCCAAGAAAATAAAGAGAAAGATATTTCGAGCTTTCCCTTTCTGATTCTTGACAGAATTCTTTCGTCAATTTTAGCAGAGTAGCCTAGCGGCTGAATACAAGGGCTGTATTCTGTCTGATGCGCTTTCTAGGTTTTTGTTAGTGCTAATGACTGAAGGTTTGTGTATTTTTCTCTTGCACTTGGGCCACCACCGTTTCCTTGAAACAGGAGGACAGGACCTTAGGCCTTTTCTGAGGCTGCTTCTGCTTCTCTCTCTGTGCTGCTGCTGATTTCCTGGTAGGTCTGAGTGTGTCACTTTGGCAGTGGTCCCAGCCACCATCAGCGTTACTGCATTCCCGGAGTCGGGTCTACGTTAGCACAAAGCATTTGTAAATTCCGGGCGTTTTGGGTTGTTCCCTTGCTGTACTTCATAGGGATTAGGGTATTTTATTTTCTTTTTAAAATAGAATAATGTTAGAGTAGAAGCATCAATGAGCATAAGTATCAATGGCTGACAAGCCTCATATTTACTGCATGGAGGAATCAGAATTTGGGTGTCTGTGTGTTGGGGGTGATATCTCTGAGTGGCATAGGCAGTTAAGAAGAAACCTGTCTTGAATGGTTTGAACTTTTAAAACCGATGTAAGTATGCATTTGAATGTCATGCATTTCCAGTGTGTTCTTGCTGCTGTAGTGGGCTGTACTATTCCCTTTATAGCAACACTCTCTCTAGTTTCTGCCTCATTCCTAAAACAGAACAAACTGCCAGTGTAATCCATGAGCCTTCCTGCTCCTTGCCCTGAAAAACGCTGCCAAAACTAAAAATGGAAAATGCTTCCAGCAGGGACTCCAGAATTACTTATGAGATGAGAATTTATACTGTGGGCTGTTAATCCGCTGTTGTAGCCTAAAACGCAAGAACACAAAAAATGTAAGCACGGTGATAGAATGATAGAATCATAGAATGGCCTAGGATGGTTTGGCAGTTTTCCTGTGGCAGAGTTATCTCAAGAAATAATCAGAATGCAGTAGGGGACAATGCAGAGCAGGATTATTAATTTTACCGAGTTGCATATTTATGAGTCACGTCAGCTCTCAAGCAAAGAGGTTTGTGTGGTAGTCACATCACGTAAAGTGCTGTTGGAGCTAAGGGTGGGCATCAGTTCTGGGGTTTTTTTGTGATTGTTTCTGGGATTATTAGCACTTGAGTAAGGGTAGAAGGAAGTGCATATGCTGTTTGCAACTGTCCTTGGTTTATGGAAGAGGGTTTTCTATAAGTGGTTTTGCACAATCTTACATCTTGCATGCTGTCTTGGGAGAAAGTGTATTTTGCTTTGGTTAATTTAGTTCACTATTTAATAATTATTGTTTTAATACTAACCCTCTCCCTCTACAACTCCATTTATTTTTCTTTTTTCTTTTTTTTTTGATAAGTAATCTCTTGATAATAGGCATTACATTTCAGAATCACCTTTTCATCTGCAGTCTCCATTATCATTTGTTGATGGCTGTAGAATGATAATGCCGAGCTACCTAATATAGATGCAAAATATTGAACAGAAATGTGAAGGATTGCTGGGCCTTTTCTAAAGATCTAACCTTTAAAATCTTCATCTGGAGTTAAGGCTTTCTTCCTCCCTGGCATAACGATAAATCCTCCCACTTGCAGTGCATTAGGGAAGAGAACTGAATCACATTTTTGAATCAACTGCTTGGGAACTGGCCCAAGATCAAACTGCTCGCTTACACGCCGTTTTCTCATATTGTTTCATTTGCAGAATTTTAGCAGGAGATAAAAGGTAAAACAAAAACATCTGAAAAGCTGCATTTATATGTGGGTTGGTGGGGTTTGCTTGGGTTTTTTTTTGGGGAGGGGGGGCAGTGAAAGCAGACAGATAACTTGCCACGTAGAGAAATCTCTGTCTTTGCAGGGCCTGTATCTTAAAAAGCCCCAAGTCTGAGAGGGTTAATAGACAGGAAACTGCAGCTGCAGCCGCTCACACGGAAGTCAGATTTTTGTGTAAGAGCCAGCCTGGGCAGGCCCAAAGGTGG
>NW_009713993.1:0-902 GCF_000703405.1 Apaloderma vittatum | reverse complement strand
TGAATCAATTCAACTCTGTTTGACCTGTCACCGTAATTGCTGGTTCAACTCACTTTCCATACCTTGATCAACAATCCTTTCATTTTATATTTCGGTCCCGTTCAACCGAGGAAAGGAACAGACAGAGGGGGTTGGTGGGCACCTGATGGTATCCAGTATCAGAATCACGGAACTGTCACAATTGGAATGGACCTGTAGAGATCATCCAGTCCAACGCCCCTGCTAAAGCAGGATTGCCTAGAGCACAGGATGGCATCCGAGTGGATGTTGAAAGTCTCCAGAGAAGGACTATTTACAACCTCCATGGACACCCTGTTCCACTGACTTGTTACCCTCACAGTAAAGTTTTCCCTCATGTTTAGATGGATCTTCCTGTGTTCCTGCTTGTGACCGTTGCCTCTTTACCCATCTCTGGGCATTGCTGAAAAGAGACTGGCTCCATCCTCCTTGCACTCACGCTTTAGACATTTATAGTCATCGATAAGGGCTCAGTCTTTTCTTCTCCAGGCTAAATAGTCCCAGCTCTCTCAACTTGTCCTCATAAGAGAGATGCTCCAGTCTCCCAATCATCTTTGTTGCCCTTCTCCATTAGTCCCCTGCCTCTGTTGAACGGGGGAGCCCAGAACTGGACACACCATTCCAGATGTGTCCTCACCAGGCCAGAAGAGATGGGGAGGATGTCCTCACTTGACCTACTGACCATACTTGTCTTAATGCATCCCAAAATTCCATTGGCCTTCTTGGCAACAAGGGTACATTGCTGCCTCATGATGAACTTATTGTCTAACAGGACTCCAAGATCCTTCTCCCCAGGGCTGACTTCCGGCAGGCCTGCCCCTAATCTATAGAGACTCACTGGGGGTTGTACCTGCCCAGGTGCAGAACCCTACACTCGCCTTTGT
>NW_009713992.1:7420-16607 GCF_000703405.1 Apaloderma vittatum | reverse complement strand
CGGTTGGGTCTGAGGGAAGAACGGCTCGTTGTCTGAAAAATAAAAGCAACGCTGTTGTCTGAAAAATAAAAGCTCCTTGCCGTCTTCAAACTGCTGCTTTATTTAGTGCCTGCTGCAGCCTCCTGTCTCGTTGCAAGCCGTCCTGTTTGTTCTCCCTGTAGGTGGAGAGAAACAGTGAAAACTCTGTTTTTTTAAACTGCACAAGAGCTGTATTTCCACGCTGTAGCTGTGTTTGACTGCCTGCGTCTCCCCACTGTTACTCCAGTCTGTCATCCCATAGCGAGTGCTTTATGTCATGACTATTCAGTTGTTAAGCATAAGAAATCTTCACTTGGTGCCTGATCGTGCTGGCTCCCACAGAAAATCCCGAGTCTTCGTGTTCTGCTCTAAGTCTCTGAGTCCCAGCTCTCTTAAAGGCAGGCAGATGTTTTTCTTGTGTTGTATTTGCTTATGCTACTGAGCAGTTGATTATCATTTGTTCTAAGAGTCCAGCGCCACGCTATGGCAGCACGGATTGATTTTTCAGTGGGCACATGGTGGCAGGAAAGAGAAACAGTTTCCAGAACATTACCTGGTAGATGTTGGGAAAGTGATTACCCTTTCCTTCCACGCATCTGATGATTCGAATCTAGGCAGAAGCAATTCTTCAGCTGCAACTGAGAGTTCCAAAGCTGGTAAAGTTTGGGACAGCGATATTTAATTGTAGCTTTTGTCTTATCACGCATACCTCCAGCTCCCAAATGCACGCTTGTAAATTCTGCTTTGGCTGTGTGGGGCTTGGGAAAAGGGATACATAACTGTGCTTCTGAGGAACTGTGTTCAGTCTTGCTAATGCTACTGTCAACTAAGTTGAATACATAAACAGGGACTGTCGCCTATCTTTCATGCAGAGAAAAAAAAAATCACATTGCTGCATAAGCCTGTGGTATTTGATGGCTTATTTGTGACGTTATTAGTAAAAAAAAGAATAACTGGAGGAGCCATGAAAACTATAAATGAGTAGTATTTTTGAAGACATAGTCAAGAAGAGACGATGTGCATCATGAACACCAAGTGCAGAAATCGGGCATGTGCAGACTGACATAGGAAAACCTGGAAAAGGGGTTTTCCTGATTTAGCACATGTTAATTTCATTCAGTCTCTTTTATGAATATTTGAGTTGTGCACACATTGTTTCACAAACTATTATGGTGCAGAGCAAACTGAGAAGTGAAGGGGGGGTGTTCATGTCATGTAAGGTGAACGAATGCAACTAAGAATCAGATGACTGGGGTATAATTCTGCAGTTTGCTAACTGGAAAGGTCTCTTGCCTTGACATGCTGCATTTCTCTTCCTCTAGTTTGCAAGTCATGTGCTCTCCGACGATTTTCCATCCAGCCTGCCCAGCAAAAGAAGATTCCAAACCGGTATTTGGGCCAGCCCAGCCCCTTCACACACCCACACCTTCTCAAACCAGGTTAGGTTCAGGTCCTGCATGCGCCAATCATTGACATTCTCTTTTGCCTCTATTTTCCTGAGATGTTTAGGACAGAGTATTGATTTGCTACATCGTACAGGTGTCCATGATTTCAGCTGTTCCTGATTAATTTCATTAGGCAATACTTATATTTAGTAGTTAATTTCCTTGTCTGAGATTAACTGATTCCAAAAATAGGAAGCTTTTTACCTTTTTCTCATGGAGTGCTTGGTGTCACTGACTTTGGTACTACAGACCTTTGGTGGCAGTGGCATCTTGGGAGCTCATCATCCTGCAGATACAGTATAATTTTTGTTAAGGGGGAGTCCTTTGTGCAAGCTGAATTGCTGGAATGCGTCATATCTAATATCTTGTGGGTAACAAAAGCGTCAGAAAATGAGACTAGAGAGAGACTGAGAGCTGGACACCACATGCCTAAAGAACATGCTCCCTTCAGAAGAATATTCAAGCTTTGGGGAAAAGGAAAAAAAGATAGATTTGTGGCTATAAAGTTAAAGGGTAGTAAAGAAAGATATGCAGTTTTATGAGGTTAATGAAAATGAGTATGTAGGTATGAAATGACTATGGTTAAATCTCAAAAAACTTTGAAGTCAAAATATGTGCGGAAATATGTCCAGTAAAATATTCTGGTATACAGAGAGAACAGATGAATATATAATCGTGCACTTACATATTTAGAATAATTCAGGTCAGAAGAGACCTCAGGAATTTATTAGGCCAACCCTCTGCTCAAAGCTGAATTAACTTCAATATTAGATCAGATTGCACAAGGCACTGATTAACAGCTCACAGAAGATGAGGCTGACACTTTAAAAGTACTCACAGCTGAAACACTGGAGATTAATTCTAGCAGACCATAGTAATTATCCATTTAAAATAAAACATTGTTTTATTGCAGTTATTGTTTTAAAAAGCAAATGCCTTTAGGGCAAAGAGAATTTTCAGGCCTTGCAGTCAAAAGACCAATGAGATTCCAAAGTTCCACCCTCCTGCAGCTTCTAAACTTCACTGGACTGTTTGTGGTCGTTAGAAAGCTGACTGGAATGCAGCAGAGCATAGGAAATTTGCAGTATAATATTGCAGAAATGTGATGTCAGATTGCAGTAAACCCCTTTCTGTATTCTCTGTCATCTCTACATCTACAGAGCAAAATAAATTAGTTGGTTTTGTTTTTTTCTTTTAAAAAATACTTTTACACCAAATAGGTGTTGGAGATGTATGGTGTTGAAAATGTGTAAAGTTCAATGCAAATACAACATACGGGATTTTCTTGAACTCCCTTTTGTCATGGAAAAACATTCTGGATAGAACTTCCCCCTCTCATTTCACCCGTGAAAGAATCCACTTATATTACAAGTCAAATTTCAATTTTTCTTCTAGAATCCTCTAAGGTCCCTTCCAGCCTAGGCCATTCTATGATTCATCACTGTGTAATGTATTAAAGAGGAAGAAAAGATTATGAAATTAGGAAATTAACAGTATGAAAACGCAGTCTGTATTAAATAGAGTACTAGCCAAAGTACTGATTAAGGCTTATGTATGAATTTAAATAATATTGAAGGAGTCTCACATTTTTAAAAATACGTACTTCATCGTTGGTGGTTGTTCTTTCAACTTCAGTCTGGTTTTGGCGAGTATCTTGATCGCTGTACTTCATATCCTTCGTGACTGGAGCAATTTAAAATGTTAAAATTTGTTTAGTTAGCACCATTAGGAGTATAGCACTTAACTTTGGAAAAATCTGAATTGTTAATTATTGAGAAAACGTACATCTGCCCTGGAGAAGATTCCTTCTCTTAACTGGAGTCTGACGCCAGCCTGCAGTTCATGGTTTCTTTCTGCCTGGAATCTTGTGACTGGTTAGACTCTGCAACCTCTGTGTTTCTGCCTGATCTCCCAGTACCTGTAACAATCAGTCTGCCCTTTTGGTTTAGGACTAGTTACTTTATGAGTTGACTTAGTGTGTTTTTGAATAGACATTCTAGCTTTATCTGAGGAAACGAATGCTTAGCCTCAGGAGGTAATCTTCTGTTCAATGTCCAGATGCTATAAAACCCATCAGTTTTCAGCAGTCAAAGTCCAGTTTGCCTTGCCCCTTCCCCTTTTTTCACATCTTCCTGAAAACATCCATCTGTTTTGGATGTTTCCCTAAATCTACCACGTTTTGTGATAACCTGCTTTTGCACACAAATACTTGAACAGAAAATCCAGTTTGTTGAATTTCTGTCTTTGCATTGTGAAAAAGCAGACTGAATGAGGATGAGCTGTAGGAGTGGAAGCTGAAGAGGTGGCGTGAGAGAGCAATGAGAAGGCTGGTGAGGGACCACGACGAAGCCGTGCACAGGAAGCGCGTCAGGGCGCAGGCAGGCACGTGGCTGTTAAAATACCGCGAGGGCCTTGAGTTTCTCAATCCGATTTGTTCTGTATTTGTAGGAGAGGTAACTCCAGGATTGTCACAGGTGGAGTATGCTCTTCGCCGACACAAACTGATGACATTGATCCAGAAAGAAAGCCGTGACTGGGATGGATTGGACCACACAGTGATTCTGTTATCCAACCCCACGTACTACATGAGCAATGACATCCCCTACGTTTTCCACCAGGACACTAACTTCCTGTACCTCTGTGGGTTCCAGGAGCCTGACAGCATCCTGGTGCTGCAGAGCATTCCTGGTAAAGCACTGCCCTCCCACAAATCCATACTTTTTGTGCCCCGGAGAGATCCAAGCCGAGAGCTGTGGGACGGGCCCAGATCAGGCACGGATGGGGCAATTGCTCTCACAGGAGTAGATGAAGCTTACACCGTCGAGGAGTTCAGGCACTTGGTGGCCAAGCTGAAAGGTAACAAAGAAATGGAAGGGGGTGTGAGATGAGATGTGGTTTGCAGAGTCTGAATGGTATGGGCTTGGAAGGTCGTCTGTGACACTGGTTCAAGAATATCATAGATTTGGGGAGGCACGGGGGGTGTGACAGTATGACAAGACAGTTGGAAGTTCTTGTTAGTTTCTTGAGGGTCCCCAATGGAAAAGTAGTTTTGAAAATAATAATTTCTCCTCCCCCCTGAGTTTCATGGGAATGCCAGTGTGCACACCTGTGAAATGCAACGAACAGGATAAGCAGGAGAGCATCACAAACAGTTACTGTTTTGGTTGTGTCTTTTTGCTGACAGAGCCAGAACCTGGTGATGTATAGGAAACTTGAAGGTATTTTATTTATAATAGGCTTGGAAAATGATCCACAGGGAGGTTGTTAGCCTGCTCACCTTTTTTAGCTAGATGTTGGCTTACTCTTGAAATACAAATATTGCAGTACTTCAGACATGTTCTTCTGCATCTAACGTCACCATGTAGCCTTAATACTTATAATCCAGCGTGAACTTAAATGCATTATAAAATGAAGTTGAAGGCTTAAGACAATATAAAAAGATCAAGTATTTGAGGGATTATACAAATGAATAAAGTGAGTTCTAGTGTCTTAAATACCATCTTGGATTCTGGTTATTTTGTTTCCAAAAAAGATAAGTAGAAAAGTCACAGAAAGGGCAACAAGAATGATCAAAAGCATGGAGTGTGTGTGAGGTACATGAGGGACAAACCTGGTCAGTTGAAAAAGAGTAAAAAGAAGGTAAGGTATGAGAGATGTATATGGTTGTGGAAAGTGTGGAGAGGATGAGTAGAAATGATTAGTTGCTATTTTTCATAATTCACAAAGGGAACACTGCATGAAGTGATTGCCTGGCAGGTTTTGACATTTTCTAAGTTTCGAGTTGTAGATCATTCGTGGAAGGTTTCGAATTTCAAAAGTATAAGTGGATTCAGAAGTTTTTAATTCTATGGGGGAGAGGTCTGTGAGAAACATTTCTTCACCATTATGAAGATGCAGTCTTGAAAAAACCAGAAGTGGGGAGGATGTGCTGTTCATAAATGCCCAGTTTCTTTGAGACTTTGTAAGCACCTGCTAATATCTACTGTCCCAAAGAAGGAGGAGCCTGGGTAGAACTTAGCTGTGACTCAGCATGGCTTTTCTACTCGTTCCCATTTAAAATACCTCTGTGGTGAGAATGTAAGTGCTAACTCAGATGTTCTAAATGAGATTTCCACGTAGGTAAATATGTTTGTCCTCAGTAAGTTAATCTTCCTTGAATGGCTGAAATAAGCAGTTGTTTCCCAAAGATACTCTGAAGCATAGTTGGTAACAACTCTGATTCCATGTGATGGGTGAGAGGTGAATTGCCCTACAGCATCGGGGCGAGGGGCAGCCTAAATGCGAGAACATGCACCACTGCAGTGCAATGGGTGCTTAGCTTACACAAGTTCAACTTGGATACGCAAACTCTGAATGGATCTGTGCAAAACACATGTATTCAGTGGTGACTGTAAAACCCAGTACTTGCGTCAAAGTGGGGAGTTGTCAAATCTACGTGCTATGAATAGGTAATCGTCTAGATTTTGAAGAGATTGCTAGTACCCTGCAACAGAGAAAGTGCCTACATGGTCTGTAAATGCAGATTCAGAGGAAATTAATTTCTCAAATATAGCAACAGGTCTAATTCAGGAGGAGTGAGTTTGTGCATTATGAGGAGGACATTTCTATATTTATTTTTGTCAGTGTCAGCTTTTGTTTTACATTCCAGGTGAGTCAAACATTGTTTGGTATGACTTGAGAAAGCCAGTGCATACGGAGCTGCACTCTGACTACATGCAGCCCCTGGCTGAGATAAAAGCTCGGAACAGAAACCACATCCAGGGCATCCGACATCTAGTGCAAAACCTTCGGCTGATCAAATCTCCTGCAGAGATTGAAAGGATGAAGATAGCTGGAAGGGTGACAGCAGAGGTATGGGGTTGTATGCTCTCCAAATCAAAGGGTGCATTCCTTTAAAGAGGAAAGGGGCGAGGGCTGTTGATGGGGTGACATGGGTTGGAAGGATAGCTTTGATCTAACCTGTTACTGAACTGCTGTGTCTCAGCCATCTGCTGGGCTCAGCTCCTTCCACATGACAAAGAGAAATGGGAAGACTGCTTGGACTCCCAGGTTCTCTCAGTGTAACTCCAGTGAAGAAAGTCATCAGCTGTTAGATTTGTTTAAAAGCAGTATCTATTCAGGAACAGGGATAGCCACTTCACTCTCTCCCAGCTTCCCCTCCCCTTCCCCATGCCATTTCCTTTTCCATTTATCCTCCTGATTTTGAGGAAACAGGATTTTTGTGAACAGGATTTTGGTGAATTTTTGCTGTCTGTGTCTCTGTATTCCCCCTTCTCCCTCAAATACGTTTTGAACTCATTGACCAGTTTTAAACAAATCTGAGAGATGCCTCAAATGCAATTATGTTTTTGTAAATATTATTAAAATACATAGCTAAGTAGAAAAGAGCAGTGCTCTTTCTCATTTCTCTGAAGGAAAAGCTGCATAAGACACTCAGACACTCATATGTGAGAGAATCCATGGGTGAGACAATTTGTAAAGTGCCAACCCATGAGATCAGCTTCAGTCATCTTAACCCTTTTTCAAAAACTGTTGTCAGTCAGCCCCTAAATACAGTTTCATGGGAATCTGAGCTTTATTTTTTCTAGTCCTGACAGCTTGCCGCATTTTCATCTGCCTTTGGTTCCTGTGTTCTGGGCCAGCTGATTTTAGGCCTTCCTCCGTAGATATCAGGTGAGGAAAAAAACTTCTCTGAAGTTCAGGCTCCTTTGCTAACTGAAAGGCCGTTGTTTTTCATAGGCTTTCACAGAGACAATGTTTGCCAGCAGATCCCCAGTGGATGAAGCCTTTCTGTACGCAAAGGTGAGTACTGTGTGGTTGGAGGTGGCATAGAAGGGATGGATGTTGTTTGTCATTCCAGGAAGCTAGAAATGTCAGATCTCTCTATAATGTGCATCCCACTGTAGCACATTTCTCCTTCACCAGACTGTTATGCTTCATAGGACGTGTGGAAAAGTCAGTGTGAGGAATTCTTCAGCTGTACTTCCCATACCCTTTTGAAGGAATGTAGGGGGTTGTCTAAGCTGATCTATTGGTGTCTTTTCCTACTGTATTTAAATACAAAACCTGCTAAAAAAATCAGATATATAGTTGTTCTATAATACAGTTCTATTGTACAGAATGTAAGTAGTTATAATACCTATTTGTAAAGCCTGCTTGTCTTGACTCTAGCCTCTTACTACATCCGATTACCACGGCTATCTTGAAGCAATGTAGATGCATCCCAATTACAAAATAAGAAATAATTTTCCTTCACATTTGGTAAGGAATTTTGTAAGCAATTGCAATGAGATGCTTGTTTGAGAAACATGAGCAGGGTTTGACCCTCTTCTATGACATGGCACTGAGCAGCAGTACTGACTTGTAGAGAAAATTATTTTAATTAAAGTGTATTTTTCACTCCAGATCAGGATCATAAAACCTGCTTTACTTCATGTAGACATCTGGCAGTGTTCTCTAGGTAGTTATAGAAGACATGTTATTAAAATATTGAGGATATAGAGGTTCTTTACAGATGTTGGTTGGACTCGATGATCTTAAATATCTTTTCCAATCTAAACAGTTCTATGATTCTCTGTAAGTTTATTCATTTCCATGTTCTCACCAGTTTCATCATGCGAGAAAGGTAAAGATGTTAAGGGTTACAGTGCCTGTTGTTCCTTGGACATCAAGGTAGTGCATGCTTTCAAACCTTCTTAGTTCAACAGGGTCATGAAAATAGATGCTGCTTTAAATATGCTGGTACCTTGTAATTTTAAAAGACAAAACCAAAACATGACTGTTGTCATGCTAACGTTTAAGATCATTGAAAATTCACAAAGTCATGTGGCAACTAAGAGCATTATTTTATATAAGAACAAATCCTTACCTGGATTTATGACAGTGTAATGAATATTTGATACAGTATTGAACACCTTGAACCAGAAAGAGCCATGAGACCAGATGTAGGCTTAAAACCCTCTCTTGAAAAGTAGATAGTTCTGTATTTTTTTCCTCCAGTGTTCTTGGAAAACCTTCAAGGCTGCTCTCGTTTAGTGTGCTTTGTTTCAGTTTCTCTTTTTACTGTACAAATTAAGAAAACAGTTGTAGGACATGAATTATAATAGCTCTGAGGTGGTTAATCACCTGAATCGGCACTAACAGTCTCCTCTTCTCTGAATTGGTGTTCCAGTTTGAATTTGAGTGCCGGGCTCGTGGTGCTGACATCTTGGCATATCCCCCTGTTGTTGCTGGTGGCAACAGATCAAACACTTTGCACTATGTGAAGAACAATCAGCTCATCAAGGTAACCTGAGTGCTGTCCAGTAACCTAAAATGCAGTGCTGTGACACACTGTCCCCCTATGTGTCCCCTAGCTGCTCTTCTCTTTGACTGAACAGATCGCAATGCTTCAATATGTGTTTTCAAGTGAGCAGGGGAGAGGAATCCTGCCCTGCTTGGTTTTCATGCCAGCGACAGATGGACTTCGCTCCGTCTAGTCTCTACTTCTCTTTGCATTCACTGCAGTATTTTATGTACAGTGGAAGGACATGCAAACAAGCTTGCAAATAACTTGATTTAGTGAGTATGTCTGCTGCAGCCGTGTGCGGTGCCGGGCGGGTTGCTAACCTCACAGGGGAGAAGGAGCACTGCAGCAGGCAGAGTGAAGGGGCTGTGGGGAGTCTTCTGCTGTCACCCGCTGTGCTTGGCCTTGCTTGGCAACATAAGGTGCAGTAATGCATTCC
>NW_009713992.1:0-7389 GCF_000703405.1 Apaloderma vittatum | reverse complement strand
AAAGCATTTTGGACTCCGTGTAGGCCAGCAAAGCTGGGAAGGGGAACAAGGAGAGAAAAGATCAGCATTAGATGCTGAGAGGTGTATTAGATGGCTGTAGGTAAATTAACATGACTTGTCTTCTTTTGATAATTCACATTATTGAATTGAACCCTCTTCAGCGCTCCTCACAATACACCTTTAGATTCAGATAAGTATTTTCAGGAGCAGTATTCCCCTACTGCTCTACTCACGATTCACTTTTCAGAGGAGCATAGTTTTCCTCTGTCTTAATGCAGGATGAAACTTTCCCACTAGCATTGTCTTTTCTTGAAGCTGGCATGCTAGCAGACCTTGAAATGATCTGCAGAGACAGACATACAAAAGATATGACAGGCTGCTTTTGGCAGAAAGAAGCCTCCTTTGTTGTACTGTCATCCAAGGTCAGGCGTGCTCATGTAACTCCAGTTGCTTCTGTTAAAGTTGTTCAGTTAAATGAATGTCAGTTGTGGGTTTTTTTCCAAAACTGTTAAGTAGGAGGTTAAACCCATAAACTTGACTCTTTATTTTCCTTTGTGTGCTACTTCCTACAGATCTTGTTGCCAAATAAGCTAACAAAGTATCTAATTTGGAAAGTATCTGAAGGCTGCTTATGGCCTCATGTGGACTTTACTCAGTCCACCACTTAGTGGACTCTGCTTTGAAGAACAAAAAGCAGACAAGATGTACAACATAAGACACTTACTGGACAATAAAACCACAGGCTGAATTCCCTTAGCCCATAAATCGTTACTTAACTTGTTTAATTGCTTGGAAGAGAGCAGGTGCTATAATTTCATATTTTACTTAAAGAATTGAACCAGCTATTCTGAAAAATTTAAAAATACAATTTAAATGGATAGTTAATGACCTGTCTGTTCAGTGGGATAGTGAGATCTGCTCACTGCTAGTTTATCTGCTGTGTGTTTGTGGCATTTAACTGTAAACTGGAAGTAGTGCTAGCAATGAAATTCTGCTTCTTATTTCTTCCCTTAATGTGCTAGAATGATGTGTCATTCCACGTCATGGCTACCGGCACAGTCGTGGATCTGTGGAGTGAATCTCTGTAAAAGGCCTTGAATCACATGTAGTTTAAATCAACAGAGAATTTAATCCAAACTTTTAACAGATCTCACTGCTCTATTTTTTGTTATCTCCTTTAAAGAGGGAAAGCAAGGCAGTGATTTTGTTTCAGGCCCATTGTCTTTTTTGCATGGCTTTTTAGAAGATGTGCAGTCAGGGACTTAACTGACATGAAACAGTTTTTTGAAGTGAATTGGAGGTTCACATCTCCAAAAGATTTTTCTTAATCACCAGATAGATTCAGAAGTATATCTTTGAGTAGTCAAGAAAGTCCCAAAAGAGAACAGAGAAGACAGTACAAGCTATTCAGTAGTGCATTGGCAGTAGTGATACACTGTCAGAAAAGTGGTTTTGCTGGGTCCTTCTATCTTGTGACAAGGCTAAATCTTTAGCTGTTACTGATCTTGTCAGTAGCTCAGAAATCTATGGTTTTGTTGCAAAACCTGTCTCAGCCATTAGCACAGATTTTCTAGTGAAAGAGGTCACTGCTGTAATTTATTAGGCTAAGTGATCCAAGTGTCAATGAGGCTGATGTCTCAGATCGCAGAATGGTTCAAGGAAAATATCTTTTTTCTGCTCCAAAGTGTTTGAAACTCAGTGTGTTAAGAATTTAGGCTGTAGATCAGCATAACAGTCAGAGACTACTATGCAGAGAAACAATCCAACGGGAAGACTCTATTTATAAACAGTAGCACCTGGGCTGTTGTTCTGAAAAGGGAATTCACATCTCTGCAGCTGCTTTGCAAAAATAAATACATAATCTCCTTTCCTGCTCTCAGACAGAAACATCAATACAATTAATAGCCAGACAACTCAGGGGGTAGGTTTTCCTTTTATTCTTCAGGATGGCGAACTGGTCTTGCTAGATGGTGGCTGTGAGTCTTCCTGCTATGTAAGTGACATCACACGTACCTGGCCCGTCAACGGAAGGTATGCTGCAATAAAGCTGTTTTGAAGAACTTTGAGAAGCTCTTAAGTAATTGATGGATGGAGTGTATGTGTGTTCAGTCTCTATGTGAGTAGCTTTAACGTGCCCCATTCTGTGGTTCTTCAGAGTAATCAAATTATATAAACTAATCTTCCAGTGTGAGAAGCTGTATTCCCCACTGCCTCATTAATTACTGCATGAATATGTGTGATTATTGCTATTTTCATCTATTACAGCATGTTTAAAGTGCAGGGAGGGCTTTTGTGGATTCAGCCGTGGCTGACACTGGTTGTGTGTAAGAAAACAGGAGTTTAGCTGACCTGTGCATGACTCTATCAGTTGTGAATTTGCTGGTGTGATGTCCCTGTGGTTGCGTGTTTGATTCCTGTGTTTTGGTTCAAGTGCATTCTTTTCACTGCAGTAGCTTTGGCTTGCTTTGCTTTGGGGTTCGGTTGTCAGCCGAGAAAGTCTGCCTTTACCCAGTGTATTGAAGGGAATGCTCCACTGATGCCTCGTCTGACATTTCATATGAGGAGCCAGTTGTTTTAATTTCTGACATTCCCTGCCCTAGCATCAAACTGAATATACCCCATAATAACTTCTGGGTGGAGGTTTAATTGTTCATTTTCTCAATGATTTTCAGGTTCACCAAACCTCAAGCAGAACTATACCAGGCTGTTCTGGATATCCAGAAGTCCTGCCTGAGCCTCTGCTCCCCAGGCATGAGTCTAGAAAATATCTACAGCCTTATGCTGAGCCTTATTGGACAGAAACTGAAAGACTTGGGCGTCCTAAAGAGCGGCATCACTGAGAGCAACTTCTTCAAGGTACTTGAAGATTTTTTTACTCTTAATTTCCTTCTGATAGGCCTGATTGTTTTCTCCTTAGTTTATGTTATTGGCTTGGGAAAGTGCTTTTGAGATGTGTCTCCTAATTGTCACCACACACTGTGCTTTATTTCATGTCGTAGGCTGGTCTCAGCACAGGGTTGGATTTCTCTCAGGCAAGGCTAAATGTGGAAATATGTTTCAACCATTCTGCTCACAATTCAGTCTGAAGTAACCTCCCCCCTAGCCTTATATGCACATAGTGTGAATATTTGTTCCTGAGCACTTGCTATGTCACTCTGCAGATCCAATCCCATCTACACTGCTTGTTGGTGTAGATGCAGCTTTAGTGTACAGACAGTGTGAAGGGACCTATAGAGACAAAATTCTGGGTTCAGTGCTGGCTGCAGGCAGTTAGTCATAGGTTTGTGAACTGTTTAACACAACAGCAATCTGCAGTGCCACCAAATAGAGCCAAACCTGCAGAATAAAATAGGATTGGTTTGCAGTTAGAGAAGTTTATCTGGTCCCACTCTCTGCAAACCTGCATGATTGCTGATGCCAGTAGAAGAAAGACGGCAGAGCCAGGTGACTTCAGTACCTCTTTGCCAGCAGGACAGGTTCCTGCCAGGTTTAATTGTCCTACAGTGTCAATGCACTCACAGCCCAAGTTCTCTCTCCTGTGAAGAGAGTCTATCATGCCGCTTTCTCTCGGCAGGCGGCAGCACAGCCAGATGAGACGAGCCTCTGCAGCTCAGTCCCCAGCCCATGTGAGGGAAGTGGGGCACAGTTTTTTTCTGCTGTCAAGGAGCTCCTCTCTGGAGGGAGGGGGATTAGGATGTTGCAGGGGGGAGGCGGTGTCTGTGCCCTGTAGAGGCGGATTAAAATCCTGTTGTAGCTACCGAGTGAAATCGGCACGGCGTTCTCTCTTCTTGTCGGAGAGCTCTTTGCCACATCATATTGCAGCTGCATCAGCTGCTCATGGCTGTCAGGGTCTGCCGGTGGGAGCAACGAAGTGCTTGGGTATTTAGGGGATGGAAAGGGTTGGGGCAGCAAAGCTCAGCGAGCTGAAAACTGACTCGGTCTTGCCTGATGTACTGAGGTGAGGAGGGGCTTGGGCTGCTCTTTTCAGTGAGGGGAAAGGCAATTTGCAATATGCTCATAATAGGCACCTGCTACTGGTGGATTCTGAGGGCTATTTAGTTGTTGTAAATGGAAGACAGCCCCTGGTGACCTAGTCGTAGCAGTACAATTGCTAGTTTAGCACATAACTATTCTGTCTCTTCTCCTCATCTTTTGTATTGGAACAAGAGGTTGGAGTGTGTTTAACTGCCTCTAGGACACTTGTTCTGTCTTCTAGGCTGTTCGAAAGTACTGCCCACATCATGTGGGGCATTACCTGGGCATGGATGTTCATGATACTCCGGATATATCCCGGTCACTCCCGCTCCAGCCAGGCATGGTGATAACCATTGAACCAGGTAAAAAGATAGGCAGTCAGTAGTGGACAAAAATGTGCAACACTGAGGATCACAGTATTGTTTTCAGTACTTAGTTGGTCTCTTAGCCCACAGTATTCAGTTTGTTTCTGGTGAAATTGAAAATGATTAAGTTATTCCCCTCTCAAAGTCATTAAAGTATTAGAAGACCCTATTTCGCGCCCAAACAGACCCAAGGTAACAAATTGTGGGAATAAACTCTAACAAAGTGTCTGTGCAGCAGGAAACAGAGTGTTGTAGACCTCAGACTGTTGGTGTTTGGCCCACAGCAGTACAGGTCAGTCGCTGCAGAAAAGCAGGGTCAGTTCCCTTGTGCTCTGTTCTGACTTACTGTGACTAAACTGCTACCAGTCTCTGGTAGTCTTCAAGCATTGCAGTCTGCAATTACAGGCATTCACAACCCAGCTTTGCAAATTAGGCATTTTGCGATTAATCTTTCTTTCTACTTGTCATTAGATTTAGAGCTGTCAGCTGGAAACTGATATTTAATGCTTGGCTCCTCTCTCTCTATTCAGAACATTGTTAAAATCATCATTACAAACATAGCATTGAGAGCAAGAAGTGCAGAAAGGCCAGCTATAATTGTCTGTAGGCACTGAGGGACCCTTTTTTTCTTTGCCTACCAACTGCCATGAGTGAGGGGAAAGAGAGTGACTTTCCGTATTAAAAATTTTTGAGGATCAAATTCATGTTATGTTGCTGAAAATCCAATCCTGCTCTCATGGTGGTGCAGTAAGGGGAAGGTGTTTTTCTCGAAAATATTGTGTGTTTTAATTCCCTTTCTTCTTTCAGGTATTTATATCCCTGAGGATGACATGAGTGCCCCGGAGAGGTTTCGTGGCATTGGTGTGCGCATTGAGGATGATGTTGTGATAACAGAGGATGCGCCTCTCATCTTGTCTGCTGACTGTCCCAAGGAGATCTACGACATCGAGCAGATCTGTGGCCGCAGCTCATGATGCCCCTTCTCTGCCTCTTTCATCCTCCTTGGGAGACGCAGCCCTCCAGGGATGTGGATCCCTGCAGCTGGCTGTACTTGACAAGTGATGGACAACAGTTGCTGGACAGTTGGTGGTGGCTGTTTCCAAGACTGTGGTTGGGGAGTGGATTGCAAGAGGCTTGGGTTTTGAGGAATGAAAAAAAACCAAACAAACTTTTTCCGTGTGCATTTTCCTTCTGATTTGATTAGTGCTGATGTTGAGCTGTTGTAGGACTGTATGCTGTATGGCTCCACCTGTTCTGGTGCCCTTGGAGGGATGAATTTTCTCAGCGGCTTCTGCCTGGTCCCTCTCCAGGCACACAGGTGCAACTGCTGAAGTCAGGGCCCCATTTTTTCCCCTTTAGCAGTAGTTTCACAACAGTTAGATTTAAAAACAAAGCTTTGAGAAATGCTGTTTTGCAGGAATAGTGTGTGTCAGACAGCTCTAATTTTTATAGAGTACTGGAAGGAGGGGCTTTGGTAGTCAGGAAGATGGGTTTGGTTGGGAGGTAGTCTTATCTGCACCCTGTGGAGAACGATTCCAGGATGAGAATGTTTGGGCCTTGTTCAGGCATATGCAAAATAGACCAGCAACATGGAAAAACATCTCACCTGGACTTTCCACTTATTGGAGCCTTTGATAATTTCAGAAAGGACAGATAGGGCTGAGGAGGTTGAACATACCCGTACTTGGTGTCTTCTACATTCCCTTCTTTTTGTCCCAAATGCCCATTCCAGTCTTCTGTTCTGAGCCTGTCAGCCTTGTTTTGTCTTCCGCTAGGCTTTTCAAAAGTACTGCCCACATCATGTGGGCCATTACCTGGGCATGGATGTTCATGATACTCCGGATACATCTCAATCACTCCCGCTCCACCCTGGGAAGCAGGGCCATGTTGGCTGTGCTGGACTCCACTGCTGAGCTGCTGGTTATCACCTAGATGTGAGGTGTCCGATTCTGGGACAGTAATGGCACCTTTCTGTGGGTTACAAACAGGAGACCAGACTAGGCAGCTAGGGTTGTTATGTACTCGTTCAATCACTCTCTTATCACACAGGGAGAACAGACTTTCCCAGGTCTGTTTTGATCATACTCTCCCGTTCACTCCCAGGCACCTCTTGTGTACAAGAAACGTCTTATCTGTTCATTCTCACGGACAAACTCCCAATATGAGCGATATTCAGCTGGTCAGGGTCTCTTTTCATAATTAGCAAGCAAGAGTTACGTACTTGTTTAGAAAAGAGCTCAAGGACGAAAGTCTTAATTCTGCAATGCAGTGCTGCCAGCACAGCTAACTGTAAAATGTAGGGTATCCACACCTTTCTGGTCTGTGCTGTAACTGGCAGCACCTCCCAGCAGTGTATTTTTGCGAGTCTGCCCCATTGCAAGTCTCAAGTCTTTATATGGCTTTAATACAGAATGTAAAGTAATTCTCCTTTTCAAAACACTGAAGGAGTGATCACAGCTGCCTTCTGAGTTTTGCCAAGTGCAGTCAGTAACTAATGCTCTGTGGTAATATTTTTGAGGCAGCTTCAAGTGTGATTAGAGGCTCAGATGGATGAGAAGTAAAGAGAAGAGTTGTCTTCTCTCAACATCAGCCTGCCACCCAGGCCATTGTATGTAGCAGTAAATACACTTGCTAGAGGCAAACATGGTGTCTGTGTATTTACTGAAAATATTTTGACAATCAGCTATTTAATGTGTCTGAAAAATGCCTCTTATCGGTGCATCTCCTTTGATTTCTGCTTGCTGTTGCATCACGTCATCTTCCTTTCTGATGGTATCTTTCATTATTTTTTGTCTGTTACTCTGAGTTTTCTTTCTTTGTCTCTTCACTTCCTATATTGCCTGGTTTTGATCCACTATAATGTCACTGCTTCCTAATCCATTCTGCTTTCTAATCAATCTCACTGCCTCTTCCCTGGTTTGCCCTAATTCCCCACAGTGGATGTAAGCAGAATCATGTAGGGGATAGTCAGGGTTCCTGAGTTCAACCTCTGGCTCTGGTCCTGTGTAACCTTTAGTGAAGTCCTCTCCTCTCCTCTCCTCTCCTCTCC
>NW_009713991.1:0-17525 GCF_000703405.1 Apaloderma vittatum | reverse complement strand
GCGAGCGCCGAAACGCGGGCTGGTCCCTCAGGGCTTCACATGGGCTCTGGGAAGGGCTTTGAAAAGGTCTCTTATTTTTTTCTCTTTTTCTGTTTCGTTTTTATTTTTCCTTTCTGATTTGTTACTTTCTTCCATCCTCATCAGTACTTCTGGTTACGAAGCTGGCCCCTCTTGGAACAGCAGCACAGGAGGTTCCTCACAAACATGAGGAAAAACCTTTTCCCTGTGAGGGTGGCAGAGCACTGGCACAGGCTGCCCAGGGAGGTTGTGGAGTCTCCTTCTCTGGAGACATTCAAAACCCGCCTGGACGCGTTCCTGTGTGACCTACTGTAGGTGATCCTGCTCTGGCAGGGGGGTTGGACTAGATGATCTTTGGAGGTCCCTTCCAACCCCTGACATTCTGTGATTCCAGCGAACCAGCCCGCACGCTGGGTAGGCACAGGCGAATTGGAAGTGTTTGCGTTTGGAAGCATGTAGGCTGATTGAATTAAATGAGCAAAGAAAGGGGGGAAAATGTGATTCATTCAGTAATACAGGTGTGGAAAGCAGGGAGGAGAGCAATTCCTTGCGGTGGTGTGTTAGATTTCACGAATATTTATGGTGACTTCACTAATTAATCACCCATTTTCCTGTGTC
Source organism: Apaloderma vittatum (assembly GCF_000703405.1). Lineage (NCBI taxonomy): Eukaryota > Metazoa > Chordata > Aves > Trogoniformes > Trogonidae > Apaloderma > Apaloderma vittatum. The sequence goes on along the minus strand of NW_009713991.1, from coordinate 16,889 downwards.
TGTGTGTAACTGTACCCTGCTTCTGTCTCCTTAAAATGTGAAAGGCTGCTTGAGGGAGCTTGATTATTTTCATTTACAAGATCACAGTAACTATGTCTTTGCTGTTCTGAAATGAAAGAGCCAGCTGGATTTGTGGTAGACTTAGTGTTTTCTGCAGGTCAATAGCAGCCAATGGGTGATGGGAAGCAGAGCATTAAAAAAAAAAAAATTGCTATTCAATTTTAAGGAATTGGATTGTTTTAAATAGAGATACTAATTTAAGTGAGATTTTGCAATTCTCCCTGCTGTGACATTTTTTATACCATGGGGAGATTGTCTTCTTTTTCTTTTTTTAAGAAGGAGGGGGCCAGTTAGCTCAGTCGGTTGAGCGCGGTGCTGAAAACACTGAGGCCACGGGTTTGATTCCTGCTCGATCCCCATGTGTTGCCTGATCTAGTTGAGCGGTGTCCCTGCCCATGACAGGGAGCTTGGATTAAATGATCTCTAAGGTCCCTTCCTGCCTAGGCCATTCTATGATTCTATGAATCCGCCATTACAGTACTGAAACTCCTTCTCTTTCCTAATTTGGAGAGTGGGAGAAGAAAGCAAGTGAAGTTCAGTTGTACCCAAAATTTAATACATTTTCCCCCACTTTCATATTTGTGGTTTAAAAATGCGTCAGATTAGCTGCTGTCAGGAAAAACAAAAAGGCTTGATAGAATTCACTTTCTTTTATGTACTTTTCTATAATATTCTTTGAAACATCTGGCAAAGATAAAGGGTCTTATTATGACAGTATCCCTACTAATTGATGAAGATTGTTTCATTTTTAAGGCAGGAGATCTAAACCAAAAGGTTAACTGAGAGAAGCCAAGAACTTTAGAAGGGTTGATCTTTGTTACTAAGTAAAAACAGTGGAGTTGCACCAGCAGAAGTCACTGAAGCACCAAAATGCAATACGCTGCTTTTTGTCCTGGGAGGTGTAGCTAGCTAGTTATCTGTGTCTTATAAGGCATTTCTCGCTTCATTGGGGAGTACTGTCTAGGGTGTTCCAAGGCTGTTCAAAGCTGTTTCTGGTTTTCCTTTTAACTTCTAAGAGGAGTAGATTTTGAAATAGACATGTTTGCTCTAGCTCTTCAGGTGAAGTGATTGACAAAGATTTTATTAACTGCTTAAAATTCTTCATTTCAGTATCTTGCTAGTAGTAAATGTGGCCAGTACGTTGACATTGGAATTCTAGCATCTGATTTGCAGAAAACCTACAGGTGAGCAAAGACTTCTGTTCTTATATTCTACATTAAAAATATGGAATGTATTTTTTTGTTATTTTGTATTTTTAATCACCATTTTAATTTTCATTATGTTAACTTCGTTACCAGCTGTTGAGCTTGATTGAAACAGTTTGCCCTGGGGCAGTGGTGGAGTTCCCGTCAGGTAGACACAGCACTTAGGGATATGGTTTAGTCGAGGACTTGTCAGTTTTAGGTTCATTTTTGGACTAGATGATCTTAAAGTTCTTTTCCAATCTAGGCAATTCCATGATTCTGTGAAACCATAAGATGATTTTCACTCCGATGTTTTCCTCTACCAGTATATCTAGTAACCTATATTTTACTAACGCGCTGGTATTGCAAGATCTAGTTATGGATTGTGGTTTTTTTGTTGTGTTTTGTTTGTTCATTTGTTTTGGTGTGTTTGGTTTTTTTTAATTAAACAGCTACAGGTGCATTACAGCATGTTGATCCTTAAAATATGAGGGAAAACAACATTTGAGGGCAGGCAGGTGGAGGAGATACAGGATTCAGTAAGACATTAGATCTTGCTCAGTGCTCAGCAGGACAGTCAGTCTTGCCTAATTATTTTTAAGCTGTTACATTTTTCTGGGTGGGGAGTGAGGTTGTGTTCCAGCAAATCATTGATGAATGCAGGGATTAATAAGATGCAGAAGTATAGTATTTTGTGTTTGCATGTTGTATTTATTTGTGCCTTGTCAGAGAAAGGTAGCCAAAATCCTTGCCTACGATGCTTACAGGCCTTGGGGTTTTGTTTTATTTTTCCTTTGTCAGCTATTGTGTCAAAGCAAAAAAGTAAAATACACCCTCAGTAAATCAAAGTAAACGGTTGATGATTTTTGTTTACATTTAAGGACGCTCATTGTGTTGGATTTTCTCATAGTGACCATTACTAATTAGCATAGTTATTCCTTGCTGGACTGTCCTTTCTAGACCATAGTCCTATGCCCATATGTTCTCGTTTGAATGAAAATCTAAAAAGCGGTTGCAAAATGGAATCCAGTGTGTTCATTTGTAAATTGCTGCTGCTTTATATGTACAGGTAAAGAGGATGACAATAATTTTTACTAAACATCCCTTTAGAGACCAGTCTAGTTTAGTAGTTTTGTTTCAACCCAGTGATTGAGCTATTCTAGGCTTAAGAAACAACAGCCACATTTTCATGTGGTAGTTTTTTAATAAGAACTTGGTAGAAGCTCAGATATAACTCCAATGTATTTTTTTCCACTGAGAGTGACAATATGTTGAGGGAAAAAGCAGTTGGTGTCACCTGTTTATTTTGTTTTCTTTCAGTGCAGAATATGGACGAAGAAAAAGAAACGCTTTTAGAATACAAGTTGAAAAAGGTAATTCTGTCGACATTATGTTTGAGACACCAATTTTTTTTTATTATGCTTTGGCTGTTTTCTTAACACATTTGAGCTTTTTCTTTCAGTGTTTGGAATAATCAGTAATGAAAAAGAACGTGAAGATTTAGCGGTTTTAGAAGCTAAACATGTGGCAAAAAGAGCGAGACAGCAAGAGAAAAATGAGTAAGAAGAATTTTTACTATGAGGTTACTTTAATAATGCCATTAATATTATAATTTATTTATAGAATTTTCTTTCTTTATTAAATTTTAATAGTTTTGAGCTTACAGGTAGATCTTTGATGTCCCATGTGCTAATCTTCATCAGAAGCTACCTGGAGTTAATGAAGGACGTTTTTTTTCCCCTGAAAATAAGCAGATACTGGAGCCAATCATGATTTCTCTGTTACGGGGAACATACAGCCCTGAACCGGGTGATATCCTTGGAGCGTCCTTCATAGTTTTCTGCATAAGACTGCAGTTGTCATGCAATTCAGTCCCTTTATTTTGTTCTTAATCGTTCTTCGATTTGAGAGATATCTGAATCTGAGAGAGAAGACTGCAAGACAGGCTCTTCAGAGTAAATCATCACGGGATGTGAGATAGGAATTGAGGTTTCCTGACACCTAACCCCGTCCACAGTCTCATGGCTCTTTCTGGTGTCTCTGACCGGTGACAGACATTAAGGGTCTCACGGGACAATTAGGACATCGATGTCAGAAGGACTAGTCCAGCTCAGCTGTGGTTTGGTCCTGCTTCCGCTGGTGATTGTGTGATCTCTTGCCAACCTGAATCAGATTGATCCTACATAAATTTTTTTTAAGACTGTCTTTCAGCTGGGTTGCCAAGGTGACCACAGACATGAAAAGGATGCATTTTTTAACTCTTTGTAGTAGTAAATTTAGAGCTTGTGAGTCAGAAAGTTTTCTCTAGTCTTAGGCTACATATCATGGCTGTGGGAAACCACATTGTGGAGATTGTGTTTATTTTGTTTTCTGTGTGTCTCTCTTGTGGTTGTGCTCTGATACATGAATAGTTTTTGTCTTCCTTCTATGGAAAGGACTCCAGGAAGTGCCACAGATGGCTCTGATTCTGATGATTATCCAGAAGATCTAGTAAGTTGTGTTTTATTATGATTGCATTTGCATAACATGTGGTTCTCTGCTATGAAATTGTGACGCACTTGGAGAGTTTAAAAGTGGAGATGAAGATGAGATATAGTCAGAGTTGGAAATTCTGAAAATCTGTAGAGCTAAAAGGAGGCAATTTTCTGAAGAAAAAGGAGGAACCTGTGGTGGGGAATCACTTTTGAAGAAGGCACTTGGGGGGCCTGGAAGAATTGGCTGTCAAATGAAACGACTGAAGCAACTGACGTATCTGACTATTACTGAAAGAGACAACTGTCAGTTAACAGGGGTTATTTCAACATAAATTGCAAAGGCTGCTGCCTCTTCCACCAGCAGGTGTAGTTTTATATGCAGTTATTTGATTTGCAGATGAGTGGGTTGGCAGATGCGTGACTGTTCTCTCCAGCAGAGATAATGCTAAATTATATTTATGAAATACTTTTCGTTATCCTCTTAATGTAAGTAATCCAAGTTTATAACCTGTATGTGTTCCTTTTAAAATACTTGCATCTGCAGTCTACAAATCACATGAACAGTTCCCTGCTGAGCTTGTACAAGAAAGCAAATCCCGATTCCGTTCCAACCACTCCAAAAAATGAACCAGTGGAAACTCCTCCTCCTGTGCGAACAGCACCTCAGACAAGCACCCTCTCACCAGGAGCAAGAGCTGAAACTCGCATCTCTGAAGGTGGCTGGTTCATTGATAAAACTCCATGTGGAAAAGATTTTTTCATTGACCTTTCTGAGGACGGAGAAGGAGATGAAAAGAAACCAATTTCTGAGGTATTCTGTTCTACAAAACCAGTGTGATTTAAGTAGCGAGTATGAATATCATTTCCTATGGAATCTGACAGGCTTTTGAAGGGTGATACTAATACCAAAAGGTCTGCCTGTCTTTGTCTCTGGATTTTTAAAATACATTATTTTTATTACAAACACGTATGATGTGTTTAAAGATGGTGAACATGTTAAATAGAAAGGGAAGATTGGCTTAAGCCCAGTGAAGTACTTGGTTTTAGTTTAGTTTCTGAAGAAGGAAGGGCTTAGCCCAGTGTTCTGCTGTATCAGAAGTGATTTTTGAATCTTCTGACCCATTTCAAGCTGGTTTGTATGGGAGGTAAGAAGTCAAAAAATTCTGAATTTTCTCCACATTTTTTAAGGCAAATGTAGTGCTCAGTACCAGAGAGACCCAGATTAGTGCCTATAAGGAGAGAAACATAGTTGTGGCTTAGCTGTTGTATATTGCATTTGCCAGTGATCAGCCTAACTAGTCAGGAAGCATGTGGCTTGTAGCCACGACGTATAGTTTCCCTTAGCCAGTGGTTAAGTCTTAGCAAGTCTGGGGAAAGCTAAAGTTTTTTGGATGGACTAGTGCTGAGGAAGTTGAAAGGAAACTACGTTGGTTATAAAGCAATGAAAAAATAGGTCCTGCTCTCCATCAAGGTATACTGCCCCCTTTGTGATCCCCTCCTCCCCTCAGGTTGTGTTTTCTTTCTTATTTAGAAAAAAAAGCCATTGACAGATTTCAATTTATGTATTAGAAACATTTACACTGTTTGGCTGAGCAGACATTTTGGCAGGATGCTCTTTTTTTATGTGAAGGAGGGAACTGCATTTATATCTACCTTTCTAATTATGCAGAATTCTTACTGAATAGGCCGATTTAATAAATCATCCCTTTATTCCTGGTAGTATTGCACCCTCTTATATAGAGAAATTGAATAAAAGGGAAATCCTAAAATTGTGAAATGTTTGCAATAATATATTCTAAAAAGAAAAAACAAGCAACTTTCATAATTGAAGCTCTTATTTATTTTCTCTTGTACTAGTCATTTTCTTACATGCAGTTAACTTGTTGTCAGCACTGAATAATTTCTTACAGCTACTCATAATGATGATTCTGCTCACTGTTTACTAGTAGTAAAAATTGTTTCCATTTTAGTAAATATGTTAATACAATACCCTGAAGTGATATGCAAATAACTGGTGTCTGGTTTGGGTTTTTTTGGGGGCATTGTTTGTGGAGCTTTTGTGTATAAGTATGTACGCTCAGCAAAAAAGATGATTCCTGAGTTAAAAAAAGGATTTCCTACAAAAAAAAGGTGTTGCATACCTTCCATGCTTGTCTTCATTCATGTAACATGCGTAAGTTAACAAAATTCATGTCTATGATGCTTATTTTAAGTATTTGCAGAAATTCACTGACTTGGAAATAGTGTGTATATGTTTCTGGTTTTATGCCCTAGAAATCAACAGAATTTTCTGTCTTGGAAAGTGAAAGAAAGAAGACAAAGGCTAAGAGAACAAAAAGAAAAAAAGAAGAATTTACAGATGTAGGTGGAGAAATTAATTCCATCTTACTTAAAGGGAAAGGTGAGAAGTTTGTGAGTTTTTTGGGTGGGGCTGCTCCAAACAAAGAGATGGTATTTGACTGTGGAATCTGTTACCAGATAAGTGTTTTCTGTGGTATAGAAAAGAAATTTAGGCTTATTGCTGTACTGAAAAAATATTCCAGTCCTGTGCCTACTACTAAAAAATAATAATACTCCACGTACTTGGTTAATTGCATAGGCTGAGTCTTTTATTGTTCGGTGTTAGCAACTATTATTATGCCGTGTCTAAATTTGCATGACGTTTCCTCCGTAACAGTTAGAAGAAAGGGACCAGAGCTTTACCACCCTTCAGTGAAGTTTGAGGATGTAGGAGGCAATGATGAAACTTTAAAGGTTAGTTAAAATTTAATTTGTGGGATGCCGAATGCACTGAATAAAATGTCACATAAAAAATGACAAAGAAGAAATCTGGCAGAATTCATCTGCATGGCACCCAGGGTAGCTGCTTATACCAACAGCAACAACGTTTTGTTTGGTTTTTCCCTTTGATTCTTTCTGAAAGCAGTCACTGAAGTTACCTCAGTAAACAGAATTTGCTTTATTTTGGCCTGTCCATAATATTAACAAAGTGTAACACTAATTTCTGCAATTTACACAGAGGTCTCTCTTGTTTTTAACAGGAAATATGCAAGATGCTCATTCATGTCCGTCACCCTGAAGTCTATAACCACTTAGGCGTGGTTCCGCCTCGCGGTTTTCTTTTGCATGGACCACCAGGATGTGGAAAGACACTGCTCGCACAGGCAATTGCTGGGGTGAGAGAACTTTACAGAGGTTTGAATTTGCAGTTTTTTCTAAGTTATATTTACAGAGGAAAAGAACCTAATCTTTCTTCATGACAGACTAGATCTTTTTTTTTTTAATCTCTTTTCTCTCCTTCCTATCTTAGTCTAAAATTATATTCTTCTTCACTTCATTTGTTTGAATTCCATCTGGATTTGTACTTGATAGGACCTCATATATGAAGAGGGGACATAGCAAGGGCATAGTGACAGGCTTTTATGTTTGGCTTGGTTGTTTTGAGACATTCCCAGGACAGCAGTATGACATGGATATTGAGGCAGCTGTACATGGTAGATACTTCTGGTTAAATTTACCATAGTGTTTTAAGTCCGCAGTCAACCTTACCATCTTTTATGAGGCATTACGTTGATTCTTTTGGGTGGCATCCGTTAAAAACGGTGATTTCTGAATTCCAGAATTGGATATTGCCTTGCCTGTGTCAAATGAATGATTTCAGGACGTACAACATTGTTGCTGCTCATAGTTTGTTGTGTGATGAGGTTGCTGTGCTGTTTTGAATATAAATCTAGGGGTTATTTAGGGCTCTTCAGCAATAGCCACGGACATTTCTTTTCCTTTAATATAGTTGTTACTTAAACATGGGCACATGTAAATCATGAACTTTTGTAGTGTGGATTTTATCTTTGGAAGAAAATACTGATGTTTATTCCTTAAACATTGGTTTCAAATTCAAATTTCAAATGTTATTTCAAATGTTGTAATTAAAAAGATTTGGGTTTTTCTCTTTTTAATGCCTTACTGTGAAAAGATACCCATTGGATGAATCTGTGATGTTTAACACTTCAGTGGGTATTTTTGTCCTGGAAGGGTGCTAAATTTGGAGAGAGAAACAAAGACAAGTTTAATGACTACTTCTCAAATAATTTTTCTTAAGTAAGACTTTTTTTTTTTCTTAAGTAAGATATAAGTACTGCTGTGTAAGGCAAATTATCTCCTGCAAGGCCCAGGTGGTGCCTCTGGTGACCTTGATTTGTAAAAATTAGGATTATTTTTTTAAAATATGTAATTCAAAGAGCTTAAAATAGGCTGCAACTATCTGTAACACTACTGTGCTACAGTCTATCAAAGTTACAATTTTATTTATTTGATTTTAATAGCAAAAAAACCTGAACATGAGCTTTGCAGGTATCTTATTGTACAATCCTGCTCAGATATTTCTGGAGTAAGACTAAAGGAACCAAACCTGGTGGGGATCTCTTCCACCCTGCTAAGCAATGCTTTGCAGATGCAAATAAACAATTTTTTTTGAGAAGGGAGACAGGCATGAACTGAACTGTGTGCATTGTGAAGGGCTGAGTTGGAGGCCAAGGTGCAAAGCTATCTGACAGTGCAGTTGTTCTCGGACTAAATTAGGGAAACGTGTTTTCTGTATCCATTTCTCTTCACTTGGCCAAATGGCTCAGACTCGTTTTAGATTGGAGGATGATACTCATCTCTTTTTTTTTTTTTAAAGCAACTCAAGACTTACTCTTGATTATGAAATCTTTGCGTGTGTATTGGAAAATATTTGTCCTCTGGGACAGCCGATGTTTCTAACCTCTGGACATACTGTACAATGTTCCTTCTCTCTTTCAGGAACTTGAGCTCCCATTGCTGAAAGTTGCAGCAACAGAGATGGTGTCTGGTGTGTCAGGGGAGTCTGAGCAGAAACTGAGAGAATTGTTTGAGCAGGCCGTGGTGAGACACCCGTTTGTCTTTTTCTTTGTAAAGATTCATACTTTGTTTGTGTAGTTTGAATTGGAGTGAATATTAGTGAGTGAATCTTTATACTGCTGCACACAAGTCGTAGTGTCTCCCCCTTCTGTGACCCGAATTCCATTGTGCTGTCGTGCTTTCACAGAGCACAAAGATCACTGCTCTGAAGTCTTGACAAAGGATCGTATCAATGTAAAGAGAGCAACAGAAATAAATTACCTTTTTGGAGCTGCTTGGCTTCATATATAAAAGTAAAAAAAAGATGTCAGAGAAATTCACTGTGTGTTTTCAAGGTGACTTTTATGCTGGTTTCATGTAGCTTGGAATTTGACTGAATGTGAGAGACTTAAGCCTTTGGGGGTTTAGGCATAAAGTAAGAAGTTTGGGACAAATACAGCAGGAGTAGGAGTCATGTTACAGTCAAAGTCTTGCTTTGATGCAACTTCCAGACTTAGTAAGAAGCAAAGAGAAACAGATTAAATAATTTTAAACAAATGCAGATTTATTTATTTTTTTAGCATGTGGCTAATGTTTGTTTCATGAGGACAGCTTTCTCTTCCTGACTTCTGGGAGTGTTACGATTTTCCAAATTTATTCCGTTTTTCTACTCCCTGCCACAACTGCATATAGGTGTTTAGAGCACATTCCTATAAAAAAAGAGAATGCTAAACAGGACAAAAATATTGATTGTGAAGCTGTTAGATTATTATGTTTCAGTTCATACTACATTTTAATTTTAGAAAGCCTTGTTAAGATATTGTTTAGAATAAAACTAAGTGATCACCCAGAGTTTTTGGAAGTTATGTATCTTTTGTATATATAGGGATTAAGGGGAGATTGCTATAAAAGTTATTTTATAAGAAATTAAAAGTATTGCATTAGAAATGTTTAAAATCTTACGACTTTATTACAGTCTCTCACATTCACTTATATAGCTTTTCCACTTAGTTTTTGTACAAATTTTTGTGCAGGTTAAAAAGACCTACTTCCACTTTGTGGAAGTGCTGTGGAATCTTTATAGCTTAGTTGCATTTTTTTCCTGGTGTCAGATAGCAGAAAAGTGAATGACGACTAGATGGCGCAGTTGCTACCTGATAACACAATGCGTGCGTTTTAAAATACTGTATTTTTATATGGGACTTTTTTGAAGATGATTCTAGTGTTTTTCCTTAGTATTCCCTTACACCACTAGTGCTTTTTGAGAATAGTAAAAATCCTATGTCAGTTAAACGCTGTTCTTTTCTATTACTAGTTATTATTCTATAATGGTGTTGACTTTTTATGAACCTGAAGTAGGTGGAATTTTAGAACGCTTGTAGAAGTTACTCATTGCTCATCTTTACTCTTTGAACATGTCAGACTCTGTAGTAATCTTGAAGTTGGCAGATCATTTTTCATGATCACCTCCTACTCCTTTTGTTTCATTACGTGTGTCAGTAATGTTAGCTTTTGAAATGCCAGAGCTCTAATGTTACTATCAAAAGAAACAGAAAAACAAACTGAATTTTTCTTGTCTGGTTTTCTTTTTTGGACTTAAGCAAGTAAGCAGTCACAATGGAATATTTCTGAAAAGCATAAGTCAACACAGAGGTACACTTAAATTTTAAACAATATGTAGAGACATTTTGAATTTCATGCCTTAATTGTTTCATAGCCTGAGCTCAGTTTCATAGTCAAGTGACTCTCTGAGTAGTCAGTAAGAATAAAAGAATTGTTCCAGGTCAAGCTGATTGTGTAGCAAACTTACGGTAATATGTACAGAATAGAGGGTCTGAAAACTTTCTTTCTCTTGTAATACACTGTCAGCTTAATTTTGTAATTACTAATATTTCTTGTTCCTAGTCCAGTGCACCATGTGTCCTTTTCATTGATGAGATTGATGCGATCACCCCAAAAAGAGAAGTTGCATCGAAGGACATGGAGCGGAGAATTGTTGCTCAGTTCCTAACTTGTATGGATGGTCAGTTTCAGGAACATCTGTACTAAGCTAAAATTTATGGTTGTCAGGCTCACTATCTGCTTTCCTTCAGTAGTGACTCGTGATTACTTTGGCGGAGATAGTGGTAATAATTTTTCGTATTTTGACACAGTTTACCTGGGCAGTGGTGAGAAGATTCTAATAAATTTGAGGGGATTTTACTACATTATTTTCACGGTGGCCTGTACGATGTTATGTAAGCCTGTCTGCTGCATACCAGAGAGAATGTGTCAGATGTCATTTGAAATGCTTATTTTTGCTCAATTGTGCAAAGTGCCATTTCTAGGTAGAACAGATAAGAGTGAACAGCAATTCAGTATGGCTGTTTAGTTTATCTCTGCTGTTCTGAGTGTTATTGTGTGCTGCAGAAACAGAGTCCCGTAGATATCGGAGCAAAGTTGAGACGGTGAGCATGAGTGCTAACTTCCTTCCTTCCTTCCTTCCTTCCTTTAGACTTGAATAACGTGGCTGCCACTACCCAGGTCCTTGTTATTGGAGCAACTAACAGACCTGACTCTCTGGACCCCGCGCTGAGGCGAGCTGGGCGGTTCGATCGAGAAATTTGTTTAGGGATCCCAGATGAAGCAGCAAGAGAAAAGTATGTGCTGTGAAGCTTAAGCTTCTCTTTTGACTAATTAATAAATAAGGAAATAATGTGTATGTTAACATGCAGATTAAGGGGAAGTACTTTATTGTGTTCAGTCCTATTTGCACCTATATACACCTGTGGATCAGCACACACTGAAAAGTGCAGAAGACATGAAGTGTGCATCTGTTCTTTGTCTACATATGGAGCTGTGTCTACACTTGGGCTGCGTTTCTTTCTTATGTGTGGGTCTGCGTTATGTTAATGAATTTTCAGGTGCTTAACAGTATAGGTGATGGAATTAAATATGTTTTTTCTGTTGTTCAGGAAGTTAACATTCTGTCTTTGCTTCTCCCTCTGTAACTATTACATTAGGAACATAAATTAAGTATAGCCCACTTGTTAGTCCTCTCAAACGCATACCTTAAACAACAGGCTTAGATCCTTCCATTCCTCATGGAAATATGCCAGTCCAGACATTAAGTTCAGCTGCAGTCATCCTGGTTTGTGTAACTGTCCCTTTTTACTCCAAAGATCTGTGACTGCCAGACTAGATTAAATAGATAGATAGATATGTATATTCACTTCTTTAATTAAAAAGGAACTGCTACTCATTTCCACAACGGCAGAAAACACAGGAAGCATGAAAACATCTCTGGCTTATTTTGTTCTGGGAAGGAAAGGAAGGCTAAAGGATTAAGTTCTTTTTAGCTCAATCTTATTTCTAGGTTGAAAAAACCAAAGTATTCTCCTTGCAGTGTTGCTCACTGTGTGTAGTCAGCACTAATGGCCATTATTCCATCTTTTGTCTGTCCCCCCTTCTTTTTCCTCTCCACTTTTTTTGTTTTCCTCCACATGTGTAGCACTATAGTAATTATGTTCCTCTTGGCTGTGAGGAAAACATGCAAGTGGTTAGAGGTAGAACTAAAGAGTTGACTGATGAGAGTTCTGTTTCTATCATACTTCTTAGTTCATGTTAGAAATATGGTATTCCCAGAAATAGCACACTTTCAAAGGATAGGAGTTATGAATCATTTGATAACTCATTCTTTTCATAACTTTTCTATAGTTACATTAGTTGATCTGAAAATAATTTAAACTAGTTTTCATTTGAACTAGAAAGTATATTAATGATCTTCACTTCCTTGGTTTGTGCTGCCTCTTTAAAATATTTTAAAATATTGTTCCAATGAAGTGATGTTTTGCTGTTTTAAACAACTTGATTTGATCCCTCTGCTTAGAGTCTTTAGTGCCAGTATTTGTGTGGTGGCATTGACTTTTGGTTTGGTTTTTTTTTGACTATTCATATAGTTTTCAGTTATCCTTGGCTTAGAAAAACAGCAGGAAGTCTTGGAGGTACTTGAAGATAATTTTTAAAGCTTTATCCTTGATACTGAGGGAAAATACTCCCATCAAAAAAGTGTGAAGCGTAGCACTTCAGTGTTGGTTACATAGATCTGTTTTGTGTTAGTGGTGGAACTAGATAGGTAGGTGTAACTTTAGCTTTGGAATGAGGACAGGGTAGCACACAAGGTGTGCACAGAAGCTGTGTGTTGCCTGTTGGAGATTTTGCTGGGGCCTAAGGAAATACTTGTAGCTGTATTCCACTGACAGTGGTAGGGGAAAGATACTGAAGATTAAAAGACAGAGCACTTCTCACAGTCTGGTTTCACTTGCTCCTTGCAGAATAGTTTGTTGTGAACGTTCTTCAATAAATAAGTAAAAGTGGGATGGAACAGACAGTGCACACCAGGTGGTTAGGAATGCAAAATTAAATATCTCAGTGGATAACCTGTGTGCATCTCCATGGTACACACTGAGATCTGCTCTGTCAATTTTGAATCATAAACAAAGGTTTAAAGAATCTACAGTATTTAGAATCACTGAAACTAGCTTTTACCCACTGATTGATATTGCCTGGTTGATGATGTTGATTCTCATTTAAGAACTGAAAGGAAAGGGATAGTGTAGTTTTGTGGGTTTCAGTGTTGGTTACTTCCTAGTTGAGCGAAAACTCTTCCCACTCTACTACTACAGTTCATGTGGACTGAAAGAAACCTTAAATCAGTGCAGTTTGTTTTAATATGAAAATTAAAAAAAAAAAAAGCCACAGCTTCATCTTTATTTTGTTGTTCTTTTTCTCCCTACTTGATCAGAATTCTTCGGACTTTGTGTCGAAAACTTAAGCTTCCGGAGTCCTTTGAATTTCACCATTTAGCACGACTGACTCCGGGTTATGTAGGTGCTGATCTAATGGCACTTTGTCGTGAGGCAGCTATGTGCACAGTGAACAGGGTCCTGATAAAGTCTGAGAAGCAGAAAAGGAAGCACATACACGCTGGAGGAAACACAGCTGGAGAAGACATGGGAGTAGGAGCAGACATCCTGGTGGAAGAGGATACCATACAACTGGAAGTTCCTCCTAAGGTATTTGTTCCTTGAGGCATGTGCCTCTAATATCTTAAGAATTGAGCCATTTTACAGTTGTGAAAGTCATTGCTCATAAATCCTTAAACATCCATGGCCCTTGTAATTAATTAAATGTAGATTTAGAAATATCAGCTCTCAAGCCAGAAGCTTATTTCCTAATGACCCATTTAATGAGTCTAAATAAGTGGCTCCCAAAACCCACACTTTCTAAATATTGTGTTAATGTTTTATACAAGGTGTGGGGTTTTTTTCCTTGGCTTTTTTGTTGTGTTGTTTTGTCTTCTAGCAGCCCAGAGATTAAAATAATGGCTGTATCTCTCTTCAAAAATAAGACTGTAAGAGAACTTTAAGAATCTCAGAGTTTCACTGAGTTTTCAGCAAGCTTCTTGCTGTGCACTTAGTGAAATATCTTATTATGATGCCTGGGGCTCTTTCCTGAGCTGGTGTTGTTACAGTTAGCCCAAGTCTAAAGTATTCATCCGGCCTACATTTTCCCCCCAGCTATTGGATTGCTTGGGGTATATCACACGTGGTGTCTAGTGTCTCTAGCAAGTTTGAGGAAGAGGTACCTATCCAGTAGAAAAGTTGGATTAGCGGTGGCACTTGAGCTGCAGAGAAAGTATCTGTTAATGTGCAGTTCAGCTGTAACTCTGTTGCAGAAAAGAGTGTTTTCAGCATCTGAATTATTCTATGGCCCAAGTAAAGTGCTGTGGTCAGTGAACCAGAACATCTTTGTATAGAAAATCTTGGCCCTGCTTCTCAAAATTCAAAGGGTGTATGTGCCTTCATTATGTGTAAGTTTCCTAAAGATTTGTCTGGAGAAGTAAAACAAAGTGTTTTTAAATCCGCGTAGTACTCAGATTCTGGTTTTAGAAGGACTGTCAAAGAAAACTGTTTTCGTAATTAACAAAAAACAGCGTAAAAAGCTGTAGTAAGCCTTTGTGTTAGAGTAACATAATCCTACGGCATACCTCCCGGTGTTTCCTGGGGCCTCATGTAGCCAAGAGAAAGCGGGGAGGGGCAGGTAGTTGTGGCTTTTATCAACATCACCACGATCAAAGGGGTTATTGAGGATGAGGAAGTCTAATCCTAACAGAGCTGTGTTTTGATAGCTGGCAGGAGGTTGACACAGTCTAATACAGGGTATTGTCATTAAAACCCTTGTATTATGTTTATAATGGAAAAATAAACATACAAAACCTTTAAAAATCATTCACACAATTCAAGTAAACAAACCCAGTGGTCTCGTCTATTTCAGAGCTTCTCTTAATGGTTCTGTTAAAGAGAGGAGGGAGGATTTGAAAGGAGTATCAGGCACTGTAAAAACTACTATTTGTTTGTGGTCATTTCCAAAACTATCTTAGTAGAAACAGATTGGAAACGATACTTTTCCCACATAACAGTTGTAGGAAAAATGTGGAAGCTTAACAAAGTTTTTAGAATTAGTTTTTTGTCTCCATCTTATAATGAAAATCCTAGTATAGTTTTACTTGTGGTGCTTTGACAACTGAGTTTCCGTATTAGAACTGGGATGTATTTATTCTGTGAAGGTAAAAGGTTCTTTGATCGAGTATTTTCTCAGATAGTTTCTCCAGCAAGGAACTGATTGAGAAAATTGGAATGTACGCACTTGAGGCACTGTGGTCTGCAAGATGGGATAGTATTGAAAAACATCACCCTGTCTCTCTATTCTGTTTGCCCAGACTTTATCAGGGCCTAGTTACAAAACTAGGTCTAATCAGCCTGAGGAAATTGAAATCAGATTATGTTAATTAAAAGTGTACAATCTAAAATTATGTTGAGAGTTTTAAAGGTTTATATGTAACAATGTTTTGCAAATTGTTGAAGTCCTACTTTTCAGCAGAGTTGTTTACTTTCTCTTGAGCAGTTAAAAACAGAACTAACACATAATAATTAATACACATTTTTGAAATTTATGCATGAAAAGGACTTCTAATCAGTGTGGGAGAAGCAGTAGAAGAATTTGAAGACAAAATAAATGTGTTACCTCTGTTTCTGCAGTATCTAAATCAAGATTGTAGTCTGTTAGCTCAGTGCTTTCACAAGTGTTAAATTTTTTTCCTGCAACATTTCTATAATGAATGTTAATTTTTAATATTATTTTACGTGGTTTATTGCTTTGTAGTAGCTAACATAACAGTTGAAGTATTGCTTTGAAGTATTGCTTTGAAAAACCCCTCAATAAATTGTTCTTAAAATCTAATCTAGTGCATAATCTTTTTCTCTCCCTTTCTACGCACCCTAAGGATGAGTTATGGAGACTTTTGGATTTGCTGAAGAAGCAAGACCCCTTGCCTGAGGAGCAGCTGCAGAAGCTGTGCATTGAGATGAATGATTTCATTGTTGCGCTGTCATCGGTGCAGCCCTCTGCCAAGAGAGAAGGCTTTGTCACAATTCCTGACGTGACGTGGGCAGATATTGGAGCCCTGGAGGATGTTCGAGAGGAGCTGACTATGGCAATATTGGTACATATTAACCTTACTTTCAAAGGCTTTTTGGACTTGCCCCTATACAAGAAATAAACCTATGCTTGTTGGATTTTTTTAATATTTATTCAAGGTGTAATGTACTGCCTGTGAGTTCAAACATGCTGCAAAATATAAATTTTGCAACATCTTCATTTAAAATAGTCAGACTTCTATAATTTGCTTTCAAGATTGTTATAAGTCTGGTACTTGTATTTAATTTTTTCTTTACTGTATTCATGCTTTCAGTTTTAAATGTGTTCATTACTGCTGGATCTAAAATATTGTAAAAGTTCTGTAGCAATAACCTCACACAACTACCACAGTGGAGACTACTTTGCCTCTGAATGGTGGTAGTTCTCCCATTTTGGGGTACTTAGCAGGGCAAGATAAGAAGATATTGATCGACTGTTTATTCTTTTAGCCTGTAAAGAATTGGAATAAAGAACTTGCTTAGGAATGATTTTTCATCCAACTGTAACTGAAAAGTTTCATGTTTGTTTTTTGTCACAGATAACAACGATAATTTCTTTTTTAGGCACCTGTGCGAAACCCAGAGCAGTTTAAAGCTCTGGGTTTGACTACTCCAGCTGGTGTCTTGCTTGCAGGGCCGCCTGGATGTGGCAAGACACTGTTAGCTAAGGTAATACTTTTTCTAAACATGTTTAAATATGCTGCAGAATCTTCTTGAAGTGGATGCTTTTGTAGGAGCAACTGAGTCTGCACGACACTGCCCGAAGTTGGGCCTCCTCAGGGATCTCCTTGGCAGGA
>NW_009713990.1:3693-5225 GCF_000703405.1 Apaloderma vittatum | reverse complement strand
CGCCCGGGGTGAGGGTGTTTGTGCTGATGGCTCCGGCTCGAGGCTGCTGGAGCTGCAAAGATGCTGCTTTGCGAGGAAGCGAAGATGTGGATGGGTTCCATCCTCATCCTCACTGCTTGCTGCTCTCCTCCTGGACCAGGGAGGTGGCACCCCTATTCCCAGCGCGTGAAGCCCTCGCCAGCCTGACCCACCACCCATGGGTGCTCCCAGAGACAGCCTGGGCTCCCCACGTCGGACCATTCCGGGAAGTTCTGCTGAGCCCCCCCGAGACCCCCACCAACCTCCGTGCCTGACTCGGGGATGAAGCTTTTAATGGTGACAGTTTTCCCTGGAGCTGGGAAGGGCGATTCCCGAAGGCCCTGCATGAAGGGATAAATCACCGCCATGGAGATCTGGCGCCTCTTCTCCACCTCGTCCAGGATCTGGGGATGAAAAAAGCGAGCGGGGAAACCCCGGCAGGTGACGAGGTGGCTACCTGGGCCACCACCGTGCCAGACAGAGCCACCACATCCCTACCTTGGAGAAGAGCCCGAAACAGCCCAGGCAGCTGATGATGCAGAAGACCTCAGGGAAGCGGACGCCGCGGCCGGATGGCTGGAAGAGGATGGGAAATGGGGTTGAGCATCTCCCAGTCCCACCACACCAGTTCTGAGCTCTCCCCAGTGATGCCCCCTGGCCCCACTCCCCCTTCCAAAGATGCCAAATCACCCCTTGAGGGATTTTCAGAGCTGGGGCTCAAGCCAAGGCTGCTCTTGATGCTGTAAAAAAGCAGAGGGTGTCGGGACAAGGCAATTCAGATGCCAAAGCTGTTAATGATTTCAGTGCAAAGCCCCTTGGCATCTTCCCAAAGTTTCCTCCCCATCGAGACACGCATCCTGCGGGATATCCTGCTCCACCATCCTTGGGGCTTTTACAGGGACCAGCAGGATGAGCACCCAGGCTGTTTTTCCCTTTCCAACTTGACAAACCCTGGGTCCATTCGCTCCCTGCACTTTCAGCCCTCCTGACATGCCCGAGCTCAGCCTCGGATGCAGAACTGGGCAGAGAATGTGGTGGCATCCAGCAAGTCACCATTTGAGCAGGCTGTGTGTAAATGAGCAGCCAAGGAAGACCTTCATCACACCCCGATGCAGCCAAATCCATGATCTGAGAAAGGCAGCCACTGCCCAGGAGCAATTTTTGGGGACAGGGCTGAAGGCGCCCAGCTCCTTGGCACGTGGATGGGTGTCATCCTGATCTCCAGCAGGATTTGCAACCATCCTGACCGCTGTGGCCAAAGGGAAGGGGCCAGGAGATCAGTGGGGAGACAGCGACCGTCACGTCACCTGGTTGCATTTCAGGTCAGCCCTGGTCTACAGCAAACGCTGCTTTCCTCCACCGAGCACCCACAAAAGAAAGCTCCAAAGAAATCCCGTGGGGCACCTCTGTGCCGCCTGTCAGCATCTTGTCAAGGCATGTGACCTTCTAACACTTGTCCCCAAGAGTTGTGCATTGGCAGAAGGCATCGTGTCCCACCCGGGGGATGGGGTGGC
>NW_009713990.1:858-3667 GCF_000703405.1 Apaloderma vittatum | reverse complement strand
GGCGAGACGCTCACCAGCAGCCGCCTGCAGTAGCCGATCTTCCTGCTGCCGTCCACGTTGGTCAGGACAAAAGAAAAGGTTTCGCTGCAAGGAAAGACAATGCGTGGGGATGGGACAGCTCTGCCAGCCCGCGGCCCTCAGGGGGGTGACACCCTCAGAGTAGGTCAGGTACCTGGTGAACTCGGTGACGGGGGCCCAGTTGTTGCCGTCGGGGAAGCAGAAGAGGGGGATGGCTTGCAGGAGACGTTCCTCCTCCTCCTTCTGGCCCTTCAGCAAGTTCTCGCGCTGGAAAAAAAAGTGACATCAAGAGTCAGGGCGGTGGAAGGTGCCCAGAGGCCCAGGGGACAAGGTGGGATGAGCGGTGACCCAAAGCAATCCCAAACTCAGAGCAATGCAGAGGGTGCTCACACATCCCTCAACAAGCATCTCCCCAAAATCCTCTTTTTTACCCCATGGGCAAAGCAGAAGCACCCAGAGGCCCCTCTGCAAACAGGGGAGGCTCCTCCTGTGCCACTTCCCCACCGTGTGGTTTCATTGCTCTGGTCTCCCCTCTTGGGACAGGAGACCAGGGAGCATCCCAGGATTTTCCTCCTGGGATTTTTGGCCCCGGGCTCAGAGCACAGGGAGGGACAGACAGTCCCTGCAACCCCAACCGAGGCAGGCAGAGCCCTGGGGTTCAGGTCTGCGACCCCGGGGCATGGAGTGTTTTTCTGCTCTCCCCCCCCAGCTCTAGAGCCAGGGAAGGAGCAGCATCCCCTTTTCCTCTAGACTTGAAAAAATCTCATCTTCCTGGAAACATGGGACTAAATACCTTTGGGAACTGGTAAGTTATCTTGGGTTCGTAACGTCCGTCCAACATCTTCTTCAGCGACACCACCACCAGGTACTCGAAGAAAAACTGTCCGGCAGAATAAAGGACTGAGCTCCGCTCTCCTGCCTTCCCCTGTGGCACCCGCGAGGGGTGGTTTTCTGCAGAAGGGGCCTCATCTTTTCCTTCTGTAGGTAAAAAAACCCAAACAAATAAACAAAAACCAGAGTGAAATGAAAGGCAGAAGGTGTCCCAAGGGCAGGAGAGGAGATGCGGAGCTAATCACGAACCAACGAAAGAGACTGGAGGGAACTGGGACCTGGTGCACAGGGAGTTTGGGTCCCCAGCAGTGAATGGCTGGGGACAGCGAAAGGAAAGAGAAATGGCTCTTAGGAGACTTTGGATTGCACCAAAGTGCCATCAGACACCCCCAGCCCTCCTTTGCCCCATCCCAGCCAGGGCAGAGGGATGCCCAGAGCAAAGCTGACACATGGGATCACAGAATCACACAGAATCACAGAATAATTGAGGCTGGAAAAACCTCTGAGATCAAGTCCAGGTTATACAGACGGTCTGTGCAGAAAGCATCCAGGGAAAGGTGTGGGAATGCTTTTATAGCAGTTAATTTTATTCCCTTAGGGGAAAAAACAACAACAGTAAACAAACAGCACAGATCTTGTTCGAGCACCTCCAAAGGCTCCAGCCAGATGAATCCCAACCTCTCCCTGCCAGATGTCCTCAGTCCTGGGAACAGGCGATTGCAAATGAGATACTTGAGGGCTTTCCCTAAACCACAGCTCTCAAAGCAAAGCAGTTCCCTGAGATTACACCCCATTTCTTGCTCGGCCGGTTGGGGAGGACAGCTGGGGAGTGTCAGATCTCCCAACCCGAAAAACTAGAAATAAGAATGGAAAGAGCCAATGCTGACATCTCCAAGAGCCCTGGGATGATCATGGTGGGGCCGTAAGAGCCCAGGGCTGGGAAGGAGAAGAGTTAAACGCCGCTGGGAGCCTCAGCCAGGCTGTGCCACAGATCTCCCCTCTCCCAGCAGCTGCTTGAGACTCTCCACATCCCTGGTTCCTGGTGCTGAAACTGTCCCAGGCTTGGTCTCATCTCTGGTTATGGTGGAGAGCTTGGAACAGAAATGCTTGAGCTGCTCCTAGGAACAACAGGCAGGAAAGTAAACGCGTGGCTGCATGAAATAACCGACTCTTTCAGTCTGCCCCTGTGTCCTGGAGCTTGGCCCCAGGCTCTCCTGGTTGTGCTGCAGCTTGGCAGGACAAGGCACGACCATGGCCGGCTGCTCCCTTCGTCCTTCCTCACCCATGACATCCTCCTCCGAAACGGATGGACACTCCATCCCTGTATCCCCCCGGCTCCGTAGCTGTCTCCTTTGGTCTGGAAACACCTTTCCAGCCTTTGCTCCAGGTTATTGGGAGCCGATGGGAGTAGAAAGCTCATCCGAGGAGATGATACATTGTGGGATTTCCCTTCCCAGTGATCAGAAATGCCTCTCCTAGCTTGGGTGGGGACACGCACAAAGCCACCCCCGTGTGCAACGTGGGGCTGTTCCACCTCCGCATGCAAAGTCCTTCCTCTTGGCAAGGTGAAATTCATCCCAAAGAGGAAAACCCAGGAGCATCCCAAGGATGGGATCCAGCTGCAGATACCTCTGGTTTCTTCTCATCAGGGATCACCAAGATCCCAGCAACACGCTCCAGGCCAGGGCAAAAAGGTCGACAAGGTGCATTTTGTTTCTCCTGCTCTTCCTTGAGATGCTCCAGCAACAGCTTCAGTCCGATCTCACTGGGCTGGGGCAGGAGGTTGTTGCTGGGGGGACCCCAGCGAACGGGGCAGGGTGGTGGGGAGAGCTGCTGGGGTCCTCCATCCTCGCTGGATGCCGGTGTTGGTTGTTTTCCCATCGCAGAGAACCAGGGTAAGGTGCAAGTCCAGTTAAATCCTGCCTATCCCGTCCCACCCTGCGTTTCACAGAAGAGCTGG
>NW_009713990.1:457-831 GCF_000703405.1 Apaloderma vittatum | reverse complement strand
CAAACAGCCAAATAAAACGGGCTGCTCCGGGGACACTGGTCATGCCGGGCTGCGGGTCTGCTTCCCGCAGACGGACCCATGCAGCTCCCCAAAGCACAACCCCACCGAGAGCGCGGCATTGCCCACCAGAGCCTAAATCCCTCCAGGACCATTAATACCCCATCCCTGGGCTGGAAAACAAGCTTTGGGGACGTACGCACCACGTGCAGCACTGAATGGGTTTAATGTGGCATCAGAGATCCCAGCACCCCCCAAAACAGCGGGATTTGCAGACCCTTGCAAAAAAGAAAAAAGCCTCTGTCACAGGAGCTTTGGCCAGTTTGCCCACAGCGCAAGAGTCGGGGACCACCTCCCCGTGAGGAGGGGAAGGAGCT
>NW_009713990.1:0-226 GCF_000703405.1 Apaloderma vittatum | reverse complement strand
TCGTCCAAAACTCCCGGCCTGCGGTGTGCCAAAATTCCCCCGTTCCGGCCCAATGGTTTGCGGGGGAGCGCCGTTTCCCGCGCAGCTGCCCACCTGCCCCGGCAGAGAGGAAACAGCTTTTGCTTTATCGAACCTTTTCATCTGAGCTCAGAATATCGCTTATCACACCTGGAGCAAGAGCCAACCAGCCAAAAACAGACCTAAGGGGAGGGAACCCTCCAAATCC
>NW_009713989.1:272-599 GCF_000703405.1 Apaloderma vittatum | reverse complement strand
CCCAAAAAGGGGATTTTTGGGGGGGTTCCAGCTATGTGAGGGATTTCCAGGGTATGCAACAACCCCCTCAAAAAGTGGGGTCCTTTGCCCTGGGAAAGGGAGAGAGGGGCTGTGCTAGGAGGATGCTGGGGGTGCAAGGGGTAGACACGTGTTTGGAGAGGGGGGAACAGACAGGTTTCCTCCTCCCACCCACCATGGTTTTGTGAGCACGTTAATGGGCAACTTGCAGAGGCCACTTCCAACAGGCACCACCCTGTGTCTTGCTGCTGTTGCCCGTGGCTGAGGAAGCGGGGGGGGCAGGGGGGGGGGCCCTGGCTCTTAGCACGG
>NW_009713989.1:0-238 GCF_000703405.1 Apaloderma vittatum | reverse complement strand
TGCGTTTGATGGGAGGATGTGTGAAGAAGGATGGGAACTCATTTGGGACCCCCACTGAGGCCCCATGGCAGAGGGGAGGGTTTGGGGGGCTGTTCTGATGCAGGAAGGAGCCAGTGCCTCTCGCTGCCCCCTCCTTCCCTGGCCTGGTCCCCATGCCTGTCCCATCCCATGGCCCCAGGCAGCGAGGCCTTTGCAGTGCAACCTAATGGGATAAACCAATTCCCTTAACCCACTTATC
>NW_009713988.1:0-2475 GCF_000703405.1 Apaloderma vittatum | reverse complement strand
CCCTCATCCAGGTTGTCAATAAAGATATGGAACAGGACTGGGACAAGTACTGATCCCTGGAGGACACCACTGGTCACCGGACGCCAACTGGATGCAGCACCATTCACCACCACGCTCTGGGCCCAGTCATCCAACCAGTTTTTTACCTAGCGAAGGGTACATCCATCCAAGCCGTGGGCTGCCAGTTTTCCAGGAGGATGCTGTGGGAGACTGTGTCAAAGGCTTTGCTGAAATCAAGGTACACCACATCCACAGCCTTCCCCTCATCCACTAGACGGGTCACCCTGTCATAGAAGGAGATGAGATTGGTCAGGCAGGACCTTCCTTTCCTAAACCCATGTTGGCTGGGCCTGATCCCCTGGTTGTCTTCCACATGCCGCTTGTTGGCACTCGGGATGATCTGCTCCATAACCTTGCCAGGCACTGAGGTCAGGCTGACAGGCCTGTAGTTCCCTGAATCCTCTGTTACAGCAACAACACTTGAAAGCTCACAGTTCTATCCTTTTTACACTTAAACAGGGAAGAAAAATGCTGTCCTAGTTGTTCACTTGTATGCTGTTCAGGTCTTGTGTTTCAAAGTGGAGTGAGTCCATGGATTTTTCCTTATAAAGTTGGCTTCCAATATTGCTTAAACATCCTTACAACTAAAGGCCTTGATTTTGCATGTGGATAATGTCTGTATTTTAAATGCAGCGGTATTCTTTGCACACTGATGAGCAGCAGAACATCCTCAGTCTGTTTCACTGTAGTTCTTGCCCACTGTCTGACAGCTAATATTGCCTCAGAGTTGCAGCATGAGGTCGGCTTTAATTTGGGGCTGCAGCTCCTCGCAAACTGCCCCAACACAGGTCCCTTCTGTGGGTTGCAGTCCTCCCAGCAATGGGCTGCTCCAGCATGGGCTTCCCTCAAAGTCACGGCTTAGATGGCTCCAATATGGGCTTCCCTTGGAGTCACAGCCTTCTTCAGGCTCAGTTCCGTGCTCCAGTGTGGGGTCTTCCACATGCTGCAGGCAGGAATCTGCTTCACTGTTAATCTCCATGGGGTGCAACAGGTAAGCCTGTTGTCTTACTACAGACTGCAGCAGAATCTCTGCTCCAGCATACTTTGTCCTCCTCCTTCCTCACTGACCTTGGTGTCCTTAGTTGTTCCTCTTACATTTCTCTCCTCTCCAAAACAAAAGAACGTGCCTAGTGGTTTCTCCCATTTTAAATATGTTACTGCAGAGGAACTGATTGGCTCAGCCTTGGCCAGACATGGGTCTGACCTATAGCTGGGGGAGCCTCTAGAAGCTTCTCAGAGAAGCCACCCCTCTTTTGATACCCTGCCAGACACAAATCCAACACGCCGTTAAGTGCTAAATGTTATCTGGAGGTCCAAGGGAAATTTAGTGTCAGCTCTGTAATGAAGTGATCTGTGTGTCACTGACTGGAAAGTAAGACTGATGAATACAGGCATTTCTCAGTTCCTGTAGTCTAATACTAGAATCACACAATATCTTGAGTTGGAAGAGACTCATGAAGACCATTGAGTCCAAGTCCCTGCTCCTTGCAGAACTACTTAACATTAAATTATGACTGAGATTATCACCCAGATGGTCCTTGAACTCTGACAGGCTTGGTGGTGTGACCACTTCTGTGGGGAGCCTATTCCAGGTATTGACCCATCTTTCAGTGAAGAACCTTTTCCTTATGTCCACCCTGAACTTCCTCTGATGCAACTTCATTCCATTTCCTCATGTCCTGTGGCTGTTGGGGAAGGTGTAGACTGCCATGAGACCACCTCTCAGCTTTCTTCAGGCTGAACAAGCCAAGTGACCTCAGCTGCTCCTCCTAAGTCTTGCCCTTGAGGCCATTCACTGTCTTGGTTACCCTCCTCCGGACACACTCTTAACAGTTTGACATCCTTCTCAAATTAAGGCGCCCAAAACTGGGCACAGCACTTGAGACGGGCCTTCGCCAGGGCAGTGTAGGTGGGACAATCACCTCCCTTGACCAGCTAGCAATGCTGTGCTCGACACATCCCAGGACATGGTTGGCGCTTTAGCTGCTGGAGCACACAGCTGACTCGCATCCCCGTTGTCTGCTCCAAAGCTCAGTTCGTGCAGTGCCAACTGACAGATGTCTAACCTAGAGAAAAAAGGCATCTTGGGGCAAATCTGAGATTTCTCAAGGGTGCAGGTGAGGGAAAAACAACCAAACAACCCTACTCAAAACAATCCAAAAGTTAACACTGAAACCCTTGAAACCCTGAGATGGGGCAGCTGCGCTGGCCATGCTTCTGATCTCATGAGCATGCACAGAAATTCCACCACAAGACGTTTGTTTATTTGACTCTGGGTGACCCCAAGACCGTCGCGGTGCAGAGCTGGGAGCCCTCAGCTTCCTACACAACCCTGAGGCCAAGGCTTAGGCCCTTCCTGGCCTTCAGTAAGCCCTTTGACACCATCCCTCACAATATCCTTATGGCTAAGCTGGC
>NW_009713987.1:0-10114 GCF_000703405.1 Apaloderma vittatum | reverse complement strand
CAGTCTATGATTCTATGATTCTATGATTCTCCTCCAGCCAGTGCAGCGCCTCCGAGATCTCTGGCTCTGTGCTTCCGGAGTCAAGCTTCTGTTTGATCCTTTTTGACCCTTGATCTTTTTCTTCACTCAAAATGTTTGTCTGCGGGGCAGGAACGGTCCCATGCCTCTCACTCTGTAATCAGGCTCCCGTGCGGGTTTGGTCTAGACTTTCTATACACTGTTTATTGCTTTGGACAGTAGTTTTTATTTTTGCCTGTTAATCCTTTCTCTTAAAGGGACTTAATTACTCCCTGTGTTTAACCATCACCTTTATTAAGGCTTTGGGTAGCCACTGGATCCAAAACCTGCTTCCTGTCAGCCATAGGGTTTTTTAAAGCAGTAACATTTGCGGTGGTGCCCAAGAGTCACAAATAAGGTCCCTGTGTTGGTAGACAGCATACGTAGAACAAGGACTGTTCTTACCTCGAGGGTTTGTAAGCTCTGTGTAAGAGAGGAGAAAGCGAGTGGTTGTGGGTGGGAGTAGAATGGTAAGTGTGTGACGCCAGGGATTGCTTAAGCTCTGGTTTATGTGAAGTTAGAAAGCACAAAATCCATTTTGGGT
Organism: Apaloderma vittatum; assembly: GCF_000703405.1. NCBI lineage: Eukaryota > Metazoa > Chordata > Aves > Trogoniformes > Trogonidae > Apaloderma > Apaloderma vittatum. The sequence continues at coordinate 9,513 of NW_009713987.1, read as the reverse complement.
GCAATCTGCTGTGTTTGGTGGTCGTTTTAATTAGTTTTACATGCCACTAATACAGTGAAGTGTGTTTCAACGTCTAAAAACAGAAAAGGAGGTAGATTTTACTAGGAAGGTGTCACAAAATGATGCTTCTCTTTCAAAGGGCCCTCTCATGGAGAAGTCCTGCTCCTGCGTAGGCGAAAACAAGCGAATGTTGAGAGGATGCGTTTGTGCACCTTGTGAAGTGCAGCAGAGCCCGTGCCCACGAGAGGGAGCGGTTGGATTACTTTACACAAGTCCTTTATTTATTTTCTTTTCCTCCTGTGCAAGGACAAGTTATCTCGCATGCACACACGGAGGCAAAGTCCTGCTGCCGTTAGTGCAGCTGGATGTGCTGTCAGTGTTTTGGATGAGAGCAACAAGAAGAATGTTGAGGCTTTAGGGAAGGCTCCACGTTGCATCGTGTTGAGCTTCATCTCGAATCTGGTCTTGTGTAATTGGTGCACGGGTCCAGAGCGGTGCAAATTGTTTCTAAATATACAAACTGCAAATAAAATGAAAAAAAAAAAAAGAAAAAAAAAAGGAAGGAAAGAAAACGCAAAGCTTGAAATGGGTGAAATTGCCATATCCATCATCCGTCACCTCCAAGTCATGCCTCACCAATTGGCAGGAGAGGCAAATGAGCCAAAGACGCCTTCTGTTGGCAGCCAGCCCCGCTACCGCTGTCCCAACATATTTTCTGCAACGTTGGAACTAGATGACCTTTAAGGTGCTTTCCAACTCAAGCAGCCCATGGTTCGGCTAGGCTGGCCGTGCCGCAGGAGCAGGTCCACCTGCTCTGCCAGACTCTGGTCTGAGCGGTGGCCCTTCCACCACCGGCACGGCGCTGGGACAGAGCTGTCACAGCAGGTCCCAAAGCCCAAGCACGGCTTTGGTGGCTCTGCTTCTCCATACCACTCAGTCGCATGAGGTTTTAGGCAGGAAAAAGTGCACTGGTGGCGGGCGAAAGCGGGTGTCAGGCACGAGAGCATAGTGACCGGTGTCTGAGCCCCAGACCCGGTGCCGGGCTCCATGCCTTTCCTCACCCGCGGGTGCCGGCTTGGCTGCCGCCGTGAGAGGAGGGAGTGGGAGGAAGAATATTCATTCCATTCCCTTCCTCTGATCTCTTCTTCTTCTGGCACGGGCTTTGTAAGTCAGCCAGCAGAGTACGGGAAGAGGCTCGTTCCTCGCAGAAGTCGTTGAAGCTTTTCAAACACAACAATATTCTGGCAGAGAGCGAAATGCTGCGTTTGTGAGGGCTTTCGCTTCCCGCTCGCCATTTCTTGCTGCCTTTACCTACTTGTTTCTCAGACTGGAGTTACAGTTTCTTTAGAAGGCACAGGACAGATCTCACCAGCCCGGTCTGCGGCTGCAGGAGGGGTTTGTGATAGAGTTGGGGGGCTGTTTTGGAAAATCACTCCTAGCTCAGCAGGGAGGTTGATGGGGGTGGATGCCAGTGCAGCACAGAGGAGGGGGTTGTTCTCTGGAAGGTGAGGAACACCTCAGAGCCCCTGGAAGTTGGCAAGAAGCTGGTGAGAACCATGTGCATCTGGGAGCCCCAGGGCTCGGACGTGGGGGCAAAAGCCCAGCGTGGCCTTTGCACTCAGACCCAGCTTGTGCATGGGTACGTAGAATTTAATATGATGTGCCAAGAGATGAGTAGCTAATATTTCCAATGAAGGACTTACACGGGTCGATGATGCCTTGGAAGTCTTATGGTGTCATTGAGCAAGTGTTCTCAAGCTGTAGCTCGTGCCGCTTGTAAAACATAGAGTCAGGGAGACCATGGTCCTATCCTGAAGCTAAGAAGGAAGTAAAATTGGTTTGGATGTTCTTCGTCTCATTTCAGCTGCCCTTACAGCATCGTACATGGCTCTGCTAAAAATAGGTAACAACTTACAGTAATACTCAGCAAGTATTTAACGTAATTTATGTGAAGTAGTTTCAGTCCAAACGTCAGTAAGTTGCCTGTAAAGCAATTTAATTTGGTAGCATTCCTTCCTCTTCAGAGAATCTCTTTAGGGCGTTTCTCATAAATTTACTTACTCTCTTCTAAAACTTGTAAATTCACTTCAAAACTTGTTCTGAGACTTTTTAGTGTGCAAACAATTAGTTTAGTCACATTAAGAGGGATGCAGTACCAGAACAATAGCAATTGCTGAGTTTCTTTCAAATGGTCTTGCAACCACTATTGAAGACATTGTGCCTTGGTTAAAAAAATATTTAAAACCCCCACCAGAAGCATGCAATTTCCTTCCCTCCCCACCCCCACTCCCCCCTTTTCTGTGTGTATTTATGTTTAACTCAGGGCAAGAATTTTATAATATTCTTAAAGGAAAAAAATTAGAAATAAAAACAGCATGGATTTGCAACAGCATGGGTTTCTCTGTATAGGCATTCTCTGTAAATGACCCAGACATTCTGTATTCTCAGTAGAACACCCTTACCCATGTGCTCACACGCATTTCAGTCACCTCCATGCCCTCCCATGTGTCCTGCCCATTCCGCAGAGGAGCCGAGGGCATCGTCTCGCGTTTCCGTGTGCCTGACGCATCAAACCGGGGTGGAGCGGTGAGGTTCTCCCCCCACTGCCCGCACGGAGCCGCGACGTGCCTGAGCTTTGTTCTCGCGGTTGTCCCCATCTCACCAGAACCTCTCGGTGTTGTGTAGCCTTATACAGTATATTGCACTTACTGTACCTGTATAGTACCTTGTCTGTATACTGTATGCACATAATATGTATGTTCACCCACGTCTGTATGTATAGTCTGTCTCTGTATCGCTGTATACGAGTGTTTGTTCGCAGCCTTTCACTAGATCTGTGTGGCTCCTCATATACATTACGTGTATGTCAATTATAAAGAGGTATGAATGCCAGCACCCACTTTTGATAACCTACTTTTATTCTGATTTTTGTCTTGTTAAACGATGAAAATAAAAATGTCCGTGTATTTTAAATGAGAACTTTAAAAGATTATTATTTTTTTAGTCATTATGAGGTTTCCTTTGAGTGGATCTAAAATTGCAAAGACAACTGCGCCTCCCGTGATGGTTTTCTGTGGTTGCAAAACATTCGCTAACAGCCTGCCCTTGCGTGATTTTGGTTCTCTGCATCTCAGGCTGGTCAAGTGCTCTCGGTTCAGAAATGCCCTTAACCAGCCAGGCTCTCGGGCTGGAAATCCCAGCTCTCCTCACCTGAGGGGCTTGCGATAAATCCCGGGGGTGACTCATGTCTGTAACATCTTGCTGTGTTAATACTGGATGTGGAAGGACTTTAGGCTGGAGAGAAAAGTTTCTCCGCTGTAGCTGAGCCTCAGGAACAGGTGAAAATACCCTCATGCTTTATGAGCCAATTTTGTGGGACCGTTACAGACACCGTGGGGCAGACCTCTTACACCTGGCAGCCCACAGAAAGGTGTAATTGCTGACTGATTAGGTGTTGATTAAAACAGCTAACAATCGTTTGTCGGCCCTTTGTGTAGCTTTTCTTAATCACCGCATGGCTGTCTGGCCTTGAGGCAGCTTATCTTAAGTGGCAAAATATCCCTGTAAAGCAAGTGGACGATCAAGACATGTTTTCCAGTTGAGTGTGCGTTTAAGTTATTCACCGAATTGCAGCTCCAGCGATAATCCTGAGTGTTTCTCCCTAAGACCTAGGAGCGATAAACTGGCTTCCTTTACAGTTAAGCTTTTCGTTGTGCAGTAAGTTACTGCAGCAGAGTGGCAGCAGCTGCTCAGAAAAATCTGGGAGGACACATCTTCATGCAGGAAATGCTGCGGAGCTGGTAGGGTGACAGAGCCTTCGCCTCAATTCAAATTGCATCAGAGAAAATCCTTTTAGCTTTTCCACTTGAAGTTACAGGGCTGGATTCTGACCTCACTCCCATCAGTGGCAAATCGCCATTTCGCTCGTAAGCCTGAGCTCTCTGTGTCGCTGCCTGCCAGCAAAGCATCCTGCGATTGACCTAATACTTGAATTCTCCTTTCTGTTTTACAGCGGGCGACAGGATGTATTGTGGTGGGTTGCTTGGGTTCCGCCGTTATTGCTTAGCAGAGGCATGGGTTAAGCTTTGATTTTTCGTGAGTGATCTCAGTAGGAACGCACTTTGTGATGAGCTGCTGCTTAAATGGTATGTGAGAGGCAGCTTTACCTGATGTCCCTCACACAAGTTACTTTACAGACTCTCATCTGAAATGTACCAGCGTTTACAGGATGCGTTAACTAACAGTAGATCAAGCAGTGCAGTTCAGACAGTTGTTTGGTGTTGAACAATAGTTTAAAAAAGCCTGTGGATGAGAAGAATACCCCTTGCCAGAAAAGATAATAACGCAAGGTCAAGAAGATGCGTAGCTAGACTGATTGCCAATATATAAATGGAAAGCAGGATAGTGGATTTATCATTTCAAGTTTGTTTTATTGATAGCCTCAGCAATAATCCAAGGGTTACTGGAAAACTCTAGGCATAGGAGCTGGTTCTGGATAAAGTCACAGTGACAGTTAGTAATTGGAAGCAATGAATCATGAAACTGGAAGTCTGGAATCAGAGGTGCTGGAGCTTTACTAACCATTTGCTGATTTAATTTTAGGATAAGTATTAATTGTTCGTAATCTGGAATCTTTAGGATTTCCTGGAGTTCCAAAGATTCTTCTCCGTGGTTTTTTAAGTGGTGGGTGAGTCAGGCCGTGGGGTATGAGACGATGTACGAAGCCTTTCAGTGAGTCCTGGATTAGAAAAAAGGTGTCCAGAGTTTTCTTATGATACTGCATCATGTAGTTCCATTAGGTGGTAGAACGCTTTTTACAGGGACTCTGCTTTTTTTTTTTCTGCAGTAGGGTCACCTATAAGAAAGCCTATTTCCACAAGTTTAGAAATTTAGAGCAATGTGACTCCAAACATTAAACACCGCAATTCCAATGTTGCAAAAGCCCTCACCTGTGATGCGTGTACACTTTTCCTAAGTGGAGACAGAAGGTGTTGGTGAATTCTTTTAATACTGAATGTGCAGGGTGGGATTACAAAGTGCTCCTTCCCACCCCGGGTGTCTTTCATGACAGTGTTATTCCAGAGTGCCTCCGTCAGAAAGAAGAAAACAGCTGGCAGGTTGAGCCTGTGGTTCTGCCCGTCCTGACCGACTTTGGCAGCCACTGGAAGTAACACCACTCGACTGCGGGGCACTGCTTCTGTCTAACGGTTAGCAAAAGAAATCTCGTCCAGCGTCATTTCCCAAGTGCTCTTCTGAAGGCTTTTTAAATGTTTAGAGGGAGGGGTTTTTTCCACTATCCATCTGAACAAACTGCGGTCAGATCCTGGGACCCATGAAGTCAGACAGCACGCTCCTGTTTGACTTTACGCTGGGCTCTGCGGGGCAACACGTGGCACCGCACACCAGTCGCTTCGCTTGCAGGTCCACGAGGCATTTCTAATAACCTCTCTGTAAGAGCAAGTGTGGTCTGTCTGTGTGTTCATGTGGCTGTTTATGTCACACACGTGCCAGCACAATTCATCACACCTAAGAAAGAGAGTCCTAGACCTGGTGCTGAGGATTTTTCACTCTGTGTTCTCAGTCCTGCTCCCAGATTTTTCTTTTCACGTTTTTCCTTTGGAAAGGCTACACTCCATGGGATGATTTGCTTTGTAGATAAGCTGCAGGTACTGCCGTATGGTTTTCAGTAGCTCAGCTGTGTCCAGTAACTTGCACGGGCGCGTGTGGGCACGGGACGTTTGCGCTTCGCCTGGTGCTTCCTTGTGGTGAAAGTCCAGATCCTGATGGGCCAGAAGGTCTCATCTTGTGTTGTGAAGAGTCACCAGCAAAAAGATATGAGGTGTTTGCTACACCCAGTGACCACAGCTGGCAAAGGTGTGCAAAGCTGCACCTGTCAGCAGCAGCCTAATTTGTATAATTGGAGAGAATTTTCTTCTCTTTTTCCATCTGTAACTATTACTCTCTTTGCCAAACCAAACTGCCCTGCTTAGTCAAGAACAATGTTCTTGAGCTTTTCTCAATCAATTCTGATGTGGCAGAGACCTGTCCTGTCCTCTACGAGTGGTTGAACTATAGGTGTTCTGCCCATCAAACCTCTGCTCCAACAAACTTCTGTCATCTAGCTCAGGACAATCTAATTTAAGCAGTATACATTTTAAAAAAAAAAACATCAGGACTGGCCCTTACCTTTCTGGAATAATTTGAAATCTCAGTCCTGTGAGGTAAGAAGAAGAAATGAAGCCAGGCCCATGGCTGGTGGCAGCACCCACACACTAAAATGTACCGGCCCATAAAGTGTTAAAATGCTCACCACAAGTAGTATTTTTAATTTATTTTTTTACTCAGAAAGGTTTTCTTACGTTTTTGCATTGTTTTGAGGATGTGTCATTTTGTTGGTTTTTTGCTCTTAGTTGAAAGAGGGGTTTATAATATTACTTCTTGTTCCGTGGCCCTGCCAAAGGCAGCCTGAGAGTATGTAACAGGTCTTAATAAAACTCACTTCCAGTGTTTTGGGAGTAAAAGTATTGGAAAAACAAGGGCAGATAGTAAAAGCAAGGTGACAACATACACTGGTTTCTTCTAAGGCCTTCCAGAAAGCTGGTGATTTAAAACTGCACAGAATAACTCAGTTTTGTACAGTGGAACAGGTTTTTTTACTTTTCGATAGTGCTGTTCAAGTTTGGAACAATGGTTTGCTTTAAAGAAAATTTTTAAAAATAAAAAACCCCCCAGAGAATAATGAATAATCAAAGGGTTAGTGTGTTTACCAGGAACTTGTGAGACACCCTCATTTACGCTCGTGCTCGGTCACATTCAGGTGAGAGAATTTATGCAACCGTTCTCTGTTCCTGAGAAGATGCTGCTGTCAGGGACTTGGCTATCAAACAAGAATAACATTAAAGGAGTCACAAGGAGTCTTGCAAACTTGTGTCTGGGAAAGTGGAAAAATCAAATTCTTCACAATAAATCGTTCACTACCTGCTATGCAATATGGTGGCCAGCACAAAAATAAAAAAAAGAAAAAAAAGAAAAAAAAGAAAAAAAAAGGGGGATTGGAGCTGCCTCCACTGGGGTTTATTTTAGGGGCTGTTTGGCAGGGAGTGGCAGAGCATCTGTGTGTAACCGATACGTTCCCCAACGCCGCATCTCTCTTTGGGAAGCTGCAACCGGTGGGTTAGAGCTCAGCATGTCACAATCCTGCTTCAGTCCCCTTGGATCGCCCCGTGAAGGAGATCAGCTGCCAGAAGCCACCGGTGTGGCACGGCGGCAGGCGCGGGGGTGCCGGGGGTGTCCCGCCTTAGGTCGCTGCTGAAGTGCCAGATAGATAGGAAGTCCTCGAATAGCAAGAGCAGACCCAGCAGGCGGCCAGAAGACTTTGAGCTGAGCCATCCGGAGGACGCGCTGCAGGTACGTTGCCTGGGTCACTCTAGGTCCCTGAGAATAGTCAAGAACGGAGTTCATATTGTGGTTTAAGCTCGGTCTGCTCCAAGTGCTGCCTGATGTTTAAGGTAAGCGTGGCTTTGCTGCAGTATAAAGAAAGGTAATTCCCTCTGAAATTCTTTTATCCCGTGTCACCCCTTAAAAACTTTTTTTACAAAGACATTTGAAAATCTGTGCACATTTCTGTGTTCTTTTGTCATGGTTTTTTTCTGTTTGAGTACCTCATTTATTATTACTTTTTCTGGTGGGCTTGCTCACGCTTATTCCTTTTGCTCTGTTTCCTTCTGGGAATATTTATTTATCAATAAATGCTAAAACCGCTTCAAGCCGACCCCCAAAACTACCAAGATCGATGTAAGTTTCTGTACTGGCTTCCACGAGCAGTCCCCAGTTGGAAAAATCTGATGTGTGCCCACGCTTGGGTTTCCTTGTGATCAGAAGGCGCATGCGTTGTGAAATGTGCTCATTTACCCTTAAGAACAAACACGGCTTCCCCTCGTGAATCACAACCCGCTGCCAAAGTGCTGCTGTACGTGTGCGTTTCTGTGACCTGAGGCCAGAGATGCGCTCGGACAGCCCCCGCGAAGGTACGGCGCACACTTGCTTGCACACAAATCCCGAATTTGTGCGGAAAATAAATGCCGGGAGACTCAAGGCATCGCTTCAGATTTGCAAAGTAAGTGCCGAGAGGGCGTTTTGTGCGTTGCAGATGTACAGCGTGTCATCCAAACACAACGAGCCCTTTCGGGGGGTTAGCATCAGTGATTTTGGTTCCCATCTGAAGCCTTATGAAGACACACACGTTTCCAGGGGTGGGAGCATCCTGTGGAGCGCAAATGAAGACACATTCTCGGGCTTCAGAGGGGCTGGGACACATACTTAGAGCTGGGCACAAGCCAACCTCCTCGTTCACGTCAGGATGGTGTTTTCAGACATCCTGCGTGCACGAGAACACTGACTTTCTGAAATCTTGGTGTCTTCTGGTTCGTGCGACATCACACGAAGTAGGATAGGTTAATCCGTATAATTCTCATGGAGTTCGTTAAATCATTTGAAAAAAGAATTAAACATAAGGTTATATTTAGCTGGATACGCAGAAGTGTTAACACCGTGCTTTTAATGTGACAGATTGGATTTGCAAAGTAATACAAGACATGGTTTCAGCGAATACAGGTTTTATTTCCACGGCTAAGGATGTTGCTAAGATCCATGTGCGTTTTTAAGATCTACTCCGTCATTGAAAATCCAGCCTGTACTAGTTTGCCGAAAACATTTGTCTTTATTAGCTTTCAGTGCTCTGGAGAAGTTAAAGAGGGACCTTTTATTGCCCTTTTTTTCCTTAAAGTAGTAGTTACAAGTAAAGACTGACTTTGTTTCTGTTGTTGGCAGAGAGATTTTTTTGCTCATCAAGCGATGAGTGTTTCAAATGAGTGTAATGTTAACCTGGCAAAGAAACAACATAATCTATGACCAAATAGTTATTTTTACGCTTCTTTTTTTTCTTCTTCTCTTTTTCCTTCTTTCCTCCCCCCCGCCCTTCCGTAGGTGACGTGTATGCAGTGGTTGCAAGGAGACCACACGATGCTGGACATGATCGAGAAGAAGCGTTGCCTCTGCAAGGAAATCAAAGCTCGGCAGAAATCGGAGAAGGGACTGTGCAAGCAGGACAGCATGCCCATTCTGCCGAGCTGGAAGAAGAACACCGGGACCAAGAAATACAGCCCTCCTCCGTACTCCAAACAGCAGACTGTGTTCTGGGACACTGCCATCTGACAGGCGCAGGGGGGACGCGCTCTCCGCCGCGTCGCAGAGCGCACAGGTAGCCCCGCTTTTGTCTCAAGGCAGAGGCTCTCGCCCAAGACTCGGCCCACGGGTGGTGAACTTCCTAGGGAAAAAGTAAAATAAAACACGTCGGCACGGATGCAGTGCCCACCCGGTCAGTCAAGAGAGAGATTTGAGCTCCCGACTGAATTTAAGGCACACGTATTTATCCAGGATTTTTTTGGATCCGGAAGATATCATAATGTAAATGTTTCGCCAGACTGATACACTGTTTAAATATAAATATATATA
>NW_009713986.1:6236-34562 GCF_000703405.1 Apaloderma vittatum | reverse complement strand
CCATCCAGCCCCATAGACTTATGAGTGTCCATATCTGGTTGGATTTCACCTTAGCAGGGTTCAACTCAAGATCAGACACTGCTCCAGAGGAGGAAGATAATCTGCTCAGAGGAGAAATCCCAGTGAATGGAAGTGATGGCTGGAGGGCCAGTGCACTCACCCATGGTCTCTCCCCTGTGTGGCCAGGACCGTTACAGACCCCCTCCTTGTGTCCACCTTGGACATACTCACTCTGTTCCTGGCATTCCCAGTGCCATACTAAAATAGTAGTCAAAATCGGACCTCAACATTCAGGATTTATGCTGGCCTCCTCCAGGGCTCAGGAAGGCATCACTGTGGTGCACAGTGACCGAGTCACTTGTTAAGGCGGCCCAGATGCGGGCCAGGACCCCACCACACTGGGCTAGGTACAGTGTGGACAGAAAATGCCATGGACATGACTTGATGTGACAGACTTTCTCCCCTCACTCCGAGGGATGTAAGAAAGCAGCACTGGCAGATACAAACTGCATTATGACTTCCTTACTGGTTTAAAGTGCAGTTGTGTTAGATTTGGGATCAGAAATCAGTTTTCTTCAGCTTACACTGACAAGGATCAGGGATCTCACCTGCTTTCACCCCAGGGTGTACTACTTAATCTTTAGGTTCCAAAAAGCTTCAGCCTAAAGTCTTCGAATTAGTACAAAAACAAATGGGTGAAAATTTTGAAGTTCCTTACATAAAGAGAGTCATAAACTGTTGAGTTATTTTTTCTTCTTCACCTTAATCTCTATGGAATCAGTAAACTGAGATAGGAGAAAGATAGGTCAGAGGCAAAATGTGGTTCTCAGTTTAAAACTATACAGAGAGTAACGTCAGCAAAGTGAGAACCCAGGATGCAAAACAAATAAATAAATTTTTAGTAGAGAGGACACTGGGTGTGGAAAGAACAGATTAAAGAAATTTTCGTACATCTGAAGCACTATTTACTAAATATGGATGTTTCCACACTGCCCAATGCAGTCTGTCTCAAAGCCCAGAAGGGGATCCCCTCTGCAGCAGGACTACCCGCAGATGTGAAGTCAAGACTTCACCAGCCCTAGAGTTAAGCTTGTAAAGTTCAGATCTGAAAGAACTTTCCTTCATGCATTCAGAAATGCATAAACACAGAGGCTTGTAAGAGAAATCGTCTTGCAGCATAACCATCTAGGATTTTAAAATAATTATTTCCATCTCTCTCAGTACATTTTTGTATCATCCACTAATTACTTAATTCAAAACCACTGACATCAGTAGAAATATAAGCACAACACAGAGTAGGCATACTCTGGATTCCTCTTCTTTCTCCATAGGCATTTCTTTTGCGATTTTCCTTTGGCTCCATACCACTCCTGGCACAAAAGGAAAGATCTGCTAATCATATTGCAGCATTGCTAGAGAAGCCCAGTCTTGGATTAGGAACTCATTGCAGAAGGCTCTGTATAAACATAGAATGAAATACCAATGCCTAAATTCGGCTTTTAGTTGCAAGGTATTTACAATCTTGACTGTAAAGGGATTAGCTTCACCTAAATGACACAGAACAGTGTGAGAGGTATGTCTGTGTATTTGTCTTATTGTTACAGTATGGAGGATATTTAAGTGTTTGAAAAGGCCTGTGAATGCATGCCATAACCTTGGCATTACACTGCCTAGTAATGCAGATGGGCCATGGGACAAACCCCATAGCACACCTGAGGCGTGTGATTTTCTTACAGGTAAATCCTGTTTGCATAGTTTCCTTCTTTTATTTTAAGATTAAAACTTCTACTCTTAAGAAAAACAGCTTTTTCTGCCTCCCTTTTGAATTCTTTTGGGTATGAATTACCTGGTATGCTCCCCACAGCTCACTGTCTGTGCTGGAATGCCATGCAGGAGCCAAAGAGCTTCACTTAAATGCCTTGTGAATTGCCCCAGTGTTTTATTTCCCAAAAAACCAGCCTTGCATCAGCACACTGATCGCCAGCTTTGTGCCCTTTTAGGTAGGACAAAGTAAAAGACAATATGCATTTCAAAAAGGAGGGAAGAAAGAGAAATTTCAGTATTAATACTTAATATTTATATTTTTCAAAGCATTCTTTTTATCGCAACTTACATTTTAATGCAGAAAAAGGATCTTTTCCTAACAGTTTTCTGTTTCTAGTACCTCGCTTCTTTGAGATGCTGACAGAGCAATAGCTGGAAAACCTTGCAGTCCCATTTTGCATTGGTGGAATTTAGGGCATGTTGCATTAAACAGTCCAGCTGAGGGCATATCCAAAACCAACTGCCTCAACACTGAATTGTGTGATGTTGACTGTAAATGTACAAAGCAATGCTTATAACCCTCAGCACTTAGCCCCTTGATTCAAATCTGCTCATATAAGAGTAGATGCGATTTGAAAACAGGGAAAGATTTCTCATTATAGGAGGTACTACTGCTATAGTTATTACAACTGCAAGAATTCCTAGGAGCCATGAAACTCCACTTCAAAACCAGGTAGCTGAAAAAATAGGAGTCTGTCAAAACCAGGCACATATCAGCATTCCCTAAAAACCACAAACCAAGCATGGGTCACCTAAGGAAAACTCATGGCTCCTTTTCTGAGCAGTTTCAGGTGTACACAAGAAGAGTCAGAAATACCAGAGACTGAAAGCAGCGAAGACACATCAGACACCGACAGATGCAGCATGTCACCTGGTAAAAACGCTGATACAGAGCTTTAGGATTACGGGCTAGCTGTGATTGATTTGTGACTGTCAATGCATTTCTACAGTCAGTTGTTTGAGTTTTTTTTAGAGGACGCTGATTGTGAAATAGCTCCAGGCTGTTCTACAACACCCAAGAAATGCCAAGAAAAATTACATAACCCAGTACTAAGTCAGTAACAGAGACTCACAGAAACTCTGATAATTTCCTGTTCCCATGGAAGAGACAAAGAGGGAAGATAGAAAAGGAAAAATTGTTCCTTGTTAAGATGGTAACTAACAGATAGATCACCCAGGCAGGGCATTTACTGAAGCTAATTTCCATGGCTAAGGGGGACAAACTTTAATCCAAAGAGGCACCTCATGTTTTGAGAAAAGTGGGACAGATATGCAAGTAAACTACTACTTTATGTAGATCATTGCTGACCTCAGGCTGTTGAAATTAAAACCTGTTTCAGAAACATTTGTGTTGCAAAAGCTATAAATCATAAACCAGCATGTACATGAAAGTGGGCACACAAATATGACCAGGGAAATGATGGAAAAGTCCCAGAAAAAAGTCCATATTGGTGTCTGCTGGGACAAAGAAACCTGGTACAGCAAAGGCTGTGGTTCAGGCCCCAGACACAGCAGCCTGGCTGAGTTTCCATCACCAGCTGAACAGACAAGGAGCTTTTCTGGGTAAAGAAATATTCCTCTGTATGAAATGTTCCATACTCAGTTTGTAGGTTCTGCATCAGAGGTTGTGACTAGATCCCACATCGCTTTCTCACTCCAAGAGGAACAGCTTACAAGACTCTTACTGCTGATTAGGCACCTGGGTCAAAAAACAATGACAAATTTTATAATACTGAGGTTCTGGGAATGTTTTTCAAGTACTGTATGCCCATCCCATATGCCAGACTGTCACACTAACTGCCACTCCCTTGCCATCTGCGTGTGAGTTCTTAGGCTTCAAACTCCCTTCATCTCCTAACATAATTAAATGCATTAAATAATTGAACAGTTCAGAGAATCACAGAATCGTAAAGGTTGGAAAAAACCTCTGAGATCATCTAGTCCAACCCAATACTATCATGGCCATTAAACTACATCCTGAAGTGCCACGTCTACATGTTTTTGAACACCTCCAGGGCTGGATAGTCCACCACTTCCCTGGCCTGTTCCAAAGCCTCACCAGTTTTTCAGTAAATTTCCCTAATATCCAATCTAAACCTCCCTTGGTGCAACTTGAAGCCATTTTCTCTTGTCCTGTTGCTAGTAACTTGGGAGAAAAGACCAATACGCACTTCACTACTACCTCCTTTCATGTAGTTGTAGAGAGCAATGAAGTCTCCTCTCAGTCTTCTCTTCTCCAGACTAAACAATCCCAGCTCCGTCAGCTGCTCTTCATAAGATGTGTTCTCTAGACCTTTCACCAGCTTTGTTGTTCTTCTCTGGAATTCTCACTATAAACTTTTATTCAAGCATTTTCTGTTCGCTTTTAAAAAAAAATCAGACTGAAAAGTAGCATAAAGGTGTTAGCCCAAATGCAAAATGCTCTTCACTTGAAACAGAGCACATTAATAAGTGTTTCTGATGACCAAGTTGCATCTCCATCTCAAAAGTCTTTTAGTGGGATTCGGTTGTTTTCCAAATGAAGTCTCCAGGACTGTTCTATTTAGGTTAATTTCCAATGTACCCAAACGCACTGTATCTAGGCACCGTTAGCAAAATAAATCTAGGAGAGTTAATTCATTTTTCTTAGGTAAATAATTATAAGGAAAATGTATTTCTCTGACAAATGTTTAGAAATTTCCGTTCTCATGATGTTAATAAATTGCAGGAAAAAAACCAAACACTGGGGCAGTTTTATTGTAGAAATCAACTTAACTTGCTAGGAGACAGATTATAGCTTTGGAAAAAAACCCACTGATTGGGCCAATAACACTAGCATAAGGAAAGAGGCTTTCAGTCTTGCTTAGAAGGAGGGAATTAACAATGAATTATGACCTAGTTTTCAGAACTATTGCTTGACACCTACAAGATTCACTGGCCACTTCTTCTGAAAACAGCCCTGCACAGGGAGGTAGGAGGAAAGAAGGAAGGGGTTGCTAAGTAAATGTAAATTATGGGAAATGGCAAAGTGAAGGAATGCTTAAAAATGTTGCCCCAAATTATTTAATCAAGCCAACGTAGTGCAGGAGTGAGCAAAGGGTTAAAACTAGAACTCACCAACGTACCTCCACAGCACCATGTCCAGTGGTCTCTGCCAATGCTTTTGGGAGAAATGTAGCTTAGCACAAGGATTTGGCTGTTAAAACACCCCTGGTTCCTGAAGTGGGAAGGAGGTGACTCCAAGCCTTAATTCGCTTTGGAGTGAAGTGCTTTGTAGAAAATCAATCACTGTGAAATCCCAGGTGGAGAAAAGGATTTTTCATGCTAAGGTGTGTAAGTCTATCTTGACGCCTGGGTGACATGTTCTGGAAATTTACCAAGCAGCAGATTCCTGCCTCGGGTGAGAAGACAAATTTCTGCAAGTAATCCATAATACGTGCTATGAACAGTGAGAGAAAGAAACATTTTGTAAGCAGTTAATTGTATGGGATGATATTCCAGTGTTATGCCTAAAGGCAAAGATACACTGCACTCTTGCACTTTGTCCAGCTCACTAACAAGCATGTAGGGGCTTTCACCACACAGCAATACCCCAGGGAGGTAAGAGAGATGAAAACAATTCAGGAAAACATCAATAGAGAAATAAGGCAGTTTGGCAAAATACATCCTGCAGTATTTTTCCTAGATGTCTGCAAAATAATAGAATGGGTCAAATTCTGTGAAAATTCATCTAGGGCCATATTTCTGCTCAGTAGAAGGAGCGAAATTTTTATCCTTGAACTCTACATATGTGTTTTGTTCACCAGATACATAATTTAACCCACAAATTTGTTTCCAAATTTATGAGAAGCATTCACTTTCTACTAAGATGAGAGTATAAAACTTTCAGTTTATTACCTGTTTTATGTTAGAACATTTTCATGTTAGAAATTCTCTTCCAATTTAAAATTATGTTTCATTTCCACTATTTATTTTAGATCCTGGAAGTCTTTGGAAAATCACAACTACAATGGATAATGTAAAGAGAATCATGCTTCCATGATGTAGGTTTTCAATCAACAAACAACACTACAGTTGTTTGGTTGGGTTTTTTTCTGTTGGAAGATGGAGTGTTTCTAAAATCCACTTGAAAAGTTCTCAGTTAAGAGCAATATTGAACTTAAAAAACCTCAGCATGCATGCGCAGCATTTGTTAGCAGATCATTATGTAAAAATTTCTAAGAGCTCCTAGAGAGAGATAATGGGCTGTTCTGCACAGCTGTAACGCTAGTGCCAGCTCCGTAGATCTAAACCAGAGGTTTTTGTCACTCAGCATTTCATTACCTTTTTCTCTTGAAGTTAAGATGTGCCCATCTGAGAGGGTTTTTATAGTGCTCTTTACTGTGGAATATAAGAGACCACAGACTCCAATAGCAGCCCATTTATGAAAGGACTGTCATTCCTTCAACTTCAACATAGAGCCTGCCTTGCATTTTAGGCCCAAACCCTGCTCTTACTGAACTGAAGAAAAAAGAATATTTTATGATTATTTAGACAGAAACTGTCTTTCTTCTACTTTATACAGCTCACAGGTTATAGCAGCACTGAATACATTTAATTTTATAAAAGAATTTCATTTAACTGAAATACATAATTAATGTGGAATATGGTCCAAACTGAAGATGTTTAAACCAAAAATAAATAAGCCTTAGGAGTACATAAAAACCATAAGAATAGTTTCACCAGATGAACCTGGAGGTCTGTTTCATCTGTCGTATGCCATTAAAATGTGCTTTGTAATGTTGCATACTATCTTATCTTGCCAGGCAGTGATAGCAGGAAGAATTGCCAGGGTTTGGCCCCATGCTTTGCAGAGGGGCATGCTGTTTGACAGTGGGTGCAAAATAATAAAACATATACTATAGAGTGCTTTGGATTGCTTAGAAGGAATGTTTAGAAGTAACTGATTAATGAGAATGAGGATGAACTCAAGTTTCAGGGAAACCAGACTGGCAAGCTTCATTCTGCTACATGCTTGCATGACAGTGCTCTGTCTCAGCTTACAGTATGAAAAAGAAATTAAAACCACTAGAAAATTAAAGTTGAAGGTTCCTTCAGATTGTATTTCATATTCTATCTCCTCCTCTGTATGCACAGTACTCAAACACAGCCAAAGCACTTGCCATGTTTCTTTAAGCTTCTCTAACCCTACACTGGAGAAACAGCCTTTTAGAAAGCCATGAGCCCAATTGCCCTTTCCATTATATAGGAGGGAACCTTCACAATTATTCCGCTGATGTCCAATGTCCCTACTGAATTTTGCAAATGTTTGTGCAGCATGGAAATAATCTGTCTGACCAGACAAGCTTAATAACATGAAGAGCATGAGGGCACTCACCTTGCAGATAACGAGAGCGCTTCAGAACACAATGTACAAGCTGGACATTGCTGCTTTCCCTTTAAGGGCAGGCTCGCACATGCAATGCCAGACCACAGAGCTAATTTGTACCTGCTTAAAGTTATATACATTACTGTTTGCATGTTACCAACATGGTACTTTACAGTCACGAGGCATGAGGACCAACCGTGATGGCAATTTCAGTTCCTACACTTGCGGGCAGCTACTCTTACCTCTAGGAAATGCGGCTGTCAGGTTTGCTAGTGCTGCCACCTGAGAGGACACCAGCAGCTGGGTTTCCACCCTGCACCAACATGAACTGTTTAGGGTACCTACTGGTAAGATAGTGAAGGGAAAGTTGCATTACCCCAGGTTTTGTTTAACTAACCACTGGCTAAGCAATCAAAAAAGTCTGTTTCTATGAATCCGTAGAAGAAAAAATACCATTTGCTAAAAATTGCATAGTAACGGTGACCTTCACACATCTCTCTGAAAAGATTTGCAGAGTAGAGGAGTAAAGGAACGCAACCCAGCACCTCTCATCATTATATAAGGAATTATTTATTCATAGTTAAAGTGAGTGATACATTTTGCTGTGCAGTGAGAGCTAACTGCAGCAAATTTCAGATTTTTATAGCTTTTCAGCATGAGCATGATAAAATGCCATATGGTGCTCTTGTAACTGGGCAAAATCTCCAAATTCAGCATGATTCTGGTTCTAACCCACTTGGTGAGGCACTACCGTGCATGGCCATATTCCTTCTTGCTATGGCCCCTGCAAAGCGCATCGCATCCCCTCGCTGGGAACGACGTGAGCTGCTGGCGCAGCACCCGAGTCCCCGAGCCGGCTGCCAGCACGTCGCCCGCCAGCTCGGGAGCAGGCAGAGGGAACTGCGGGCAGGTTTTGGCAGCCACTGTATCCAAAGAGCAAATGTCAGAAAGTGGAATTTGACCCAATTTATGAAAAGATCTTTGTCTCTTGCTGCCCTCTGCTGTCACGAGCCTGGGAGGCTCAGGGAGGGATGTCTGCAAATCCAATCGCTCTGAAACAACTCTGGAGTTTCTCCGACATAGTTTACTCGTGCGTTGTCAGTGCGGGGTGTTGGATGCTGGATGTGGTGTGGTGTCAAGTCACACGGTGCAGCTTGATCTTGTATGGCGGTGAGGGAAGGAAGAGCATACAGGAGCCAAGGGAACTGTAGACTATAGGATGTTTATGTAAAATTCTACATCACAGCAGATTTTTAGCACAGTGAATGTAACTGAATATGAGAAATATAAGTGAATCCAACAGTTCAAGTCATATTACTTTCACCTTTAGCAATTATAATCAAAGGCAATCTGGCAATTGTATTAACTCACTGTGCTGAATTGGGTCAGCCACCCAATTTCTTTCTTTCTTTCTTTCTACAGCAACAAAGCTCTATCAAGGGCAGAGCTGAGGCTTCAGGGATACTTCTCAAACACTTTCCAAATGTATGAGTGGGCACAGAGGTTATCTGTTGAGCACCTGTGGTCTCAATGTGAGCTCGCTTGTTGTTCTGGCCATCCCATGATGTTGCCTGAAGTCGTGCACCAAGGTGCTCAGCAGCACCCAGAAGACACCAAGACGCAGAGGAGGCCACATTGGGGCAACCACAACCAGACTCCTCTGCTGGTTCATCCCCTCACTTTTGCTTGAGGTGCCACTTGTTCTTCATGTCCCTTTAACAAGGGCTTGCATGAAGAGTTGGAATATTCCACAACAAGGTTTACGTTTCTTTAAATGCTCATTTTGGTGCACACTTTGTTACATGCACTGTTGAGCTAGCCTGTCCTGCAGAAGATAGAGGTAATGCTCAAAGTCTTGTTGCAAATGTAGCTCTAATGCAATGTTGGTTTTCATCTGCAACTTTATTGCATCAGGGTTTTTCTAGATTAAAAATCATGTCAGAGCTGGACTATAACTAGAGCTACAGCATGCCCAGGAGGCATTGAAGGCTCTCATGACAGACTTCTCACTGTTCTTGCTCTATCCTACCTCTAGAATTTCGTACTGTGGAAATGGCATCGAGAAATAAGTGAATCTTACAGTAACACCCACAGATCACCAAATACTTAAAACATTCTCGAGCATAGATGATGAATCTTCAGTTCTTACCCACAAGTCTAGGAAGCTGTTGGTTGCTGTGTTAGTTTTTTTCCCCCTGAAATTGGATTAGACACTTCAAATTGTATAAAGCAGTTTAGGGCAAGGAGATATTTTCTTTTTACGATAGTGAAGAGTGAAAAACATCGCCCTTGGCAGTTTGTTCTCAGATATCCCTCAGAAATGGTGGGAATTTTACAAGGAGGAAATAATAATCTGTAAGAAGGCCATTCCTGTCCTGGAGCGTTACCTGGATGGCAATGAAATACGCTTTCAGACCTGGACTTTGGTTTTAAAAGCACTACAGGAATTCTGGTCTAGCCCTGGAGGTGCTGGAGTCCTCCTGTCAAAATCCCACTCGTATATTTTTCCTGCAGGTGTCAAGAACATCCATGACAACGAGAAAGGGAGAGATTGGGTGATGAGAAGGGTGGTTTGTCGCTTGGGCTGTAAGCTCAGAAAGGAAAACTCAAAAAGCAAAGATGCTTGTACTGTGATGAAATGCCCAAGGAAGAAGATTGGGGAAGTAGAGAAAGGAACGTGGGGTAGTGAAGAGCTGGAATCCAGGAAGACTAGTGAAGAAGCTTCAGTGAACAGCAAAAAGACTGTGCTCTGAGGGCACTCCTGTGTCCAGATCCTGGAAAGCTACCTCAGCTACTTCCATCCCTCTGCTTCTCTGAAGTAAGCAACCACCCATGACACCATCTGGCAAGTGAAGTGTCCCAGCTCTCATATCTCTTTTAGCCAGCAATATAAAAACAGAAGTAGCCCAGGGATTTTTGGAAGAAAAACTTAGAGTTGGTCACGAAGTGCTCAAATACACCAACAAAGAGCACCACAGAAAACTAAGAAACTAAGTATTCCGTTGTCACCCAAGACTTTGACTGGCATGCAGTGAAAGAGGCATGTAACATACATTCATCTACCTGAATAAAATAGAATACTGAGCCAATACTGATTCATTTGCCAGCACTGAATCAGGCAAGGTTGCCAGGAGAAAGGAAAAATTATTTCTTGTATCATAATGTATATAATACCTAAGAGGACTGAATTGCTATTACATATTTAATCTGGCATTTCCTAGCTTTTGAAGGTAGAATTTTGCAGTCTGAATGATAATCCTTTCCTGTACCTCATTTATTAAGCATGTATACTGTATACTACAGGAGAAGATTTGAACTTGAGCTCTTGGGATCTCAGGATTGAAAGGAAGGGAGGTAGATGAGATTTCCTCTAAAGTTTTGATATTCCAAAGTCAAAGAGTGGTATAAAAGCAGCAAATGTAAATGCAGAGGCAGGCAGGCCTGCCCTAGGAACTTGGGATTTTTATGAAGCCTGCATAATGGTTTGCACAAAGTAGTCCTGGCCTTTAAACACTGTTAAAATACAAATAAATAATAAACATTTGAAGAATAAATACTACCTTGACATGTTACTTACTGTTAGAGTTTATTTTATGTGTGGTCTTGTTCCTTGGTCTGGGTTTCCTCTTTCTTCTGGATCTTGCTGGCGTGTTTGTTTATCCCAGGCAAGAAGGACCCTGTATGAAAATATGCAACAGCTGAGCACTTGCAAAAGAATATTACAAACAGAGCACTCCTGGGCAGAGTCATTCACATTTATGCATGAATCATTTGGATCACTTGCTGGCTGGGTACTCCCTATGAATGAAGGTAAGTTGCTTTGCAGATTTTACTCTTGGCCAGCAATTCTTGGCATGTACACCTCTATAAAATAAGAATGAGGTTAGCCAAGGTATCTATGTATGGCACTACTAGAAGGGCAATAAAACAGAACACAGATGAGTTAGTATGTCATTTATTTTAACATGTTAATTTTTTAGTGCACATGGAAGTGCAATTTAGTTTGAATTTCTAATATCATGTTACCCTGGACTGCTTTATGACCACCATTTTATTTCTGTTGCTTAAGGGGTTTTCACCCAGAAATCACTTTTAGTGTTGCTATTTACACATACAAGCCTGCAAAACATAATTCATGCTGAAACCAGTGAGACTGTGCCTGTGGATTCAAGTCCTGTGTGTTTCATATCATGTTTCTAAATTAAAAAATAAGAAAATATTTTGGAGTGGAAAGGAATGAGGATGGAGGATGAGTTCTTCCTTTTTTTTTCATATTATGAAACAGATAAGAATCTTAACATTTAAGAAGTAAAGCAAATCATCGAGGCAAAGCATGAAGCTGTATTGCAACATGCTGAAGCTTGTTTGGAAGAATTGCTAAAATATAAATACTAAAGGCTTAAGTAATCCCAGTGTTTGTTTGTTTTTACTGAAATGACAGAAAGTGGAAAATCTGATGCATAAATACATAATCTTTTTATATAGAATGTACTGATGAAAACCTCGTCTAGTAGGAAAATGGGAGATTTTTTTCTGTAAGGACCACAGAAAGGTCTTTTTTTCCCCTCACAACTGAGGTGGATCAGTTTACTCTGAGGGACAGATGAATGAATGTACCTTTACTTTTCTTCCCCCAGTACTGTTTTGCATGTGGTATTTCTACTCTTTTCACCACACCTGAGTAAAAGGGCAGCGTAACTCTAATTGCCCAATGCAAAAAGTGATCAGCACTAGGAGCATCACCGTCCCCACACGCAATTCCCAAGCACAATATCGGACAGCAAGAAAGGAGCAAGACTGTTGGCTGGTGAACTCCAGTTTGGGTGAACACAAGCCAAGGCTGTAACACACAAGTTTTTAATGGTGCTGTATCATGCTTCAGACACATCTCCCCGAGACGGTTCTGGCAGCCAGCGCACGCCTGGGAATCTCAGCGGGGCTGGTGTAGCTCTGTCTGCAAATGTGCCAAGCCCACGGCTGCAAGGGCTCCAGGCTGGCTGCGAACATAGCAGATGGGAGGGAGGTACCACATTACCTGGGTACTTTGCTTTAAATGCCCTTACGTACTGGAAAAAAATACTTCCTTAAGGCAGTATTTCATTCAACATAGGCTGCAAGGGTTCCGTTTACAGACAGATTTTCCATTATGACTGTCTGTTTTCACATATTATTTAA
Organism: Apaloderma vittatum; assembly: GCF_000703405.1. Lineage (NCBI taxonomy): Eukaryota > Metazoa > Chordata > Aves > Trogoniformes > Trogonidae > Apaloderma > Apaloderma vittatum. The sequence continues at coordinate 22,216 of NW_009713986.1, read as the reverse complement.
AAGCCTCCCAGATTCTCCTTCGGGGAATGATCCTTTCCATGTTTGGTCCAAGTCCAGGGAAGAACTGTGCATGGTATGTGGAAATTGCTGGAAAATTCCCTTCAGCTATTTTTTGAGGTATAGCAGCATGAAACAGAGACCCCTCACTCCTTCAATCCACATATATACTTTTTTCAGCTTAAGGATTTCCCTTTAATTTGATTTCCCTCCCCTCAATTGCTGACTGTCTAGCTTTGAAAAAAAACCACCAAAAAAACAGTCTCTCTCTAAGTGCCCCAAGGATTTCTCTTAGCAAATCCAGGCTAAGATAACAGGGAGTGCAATGAAACAATCCTTACATCAGTTGTCTTTATTAAAAACTGAAGATTTACACATGGTGGCAAAAAAAAAAAGTGAACAAAACATAGTTCTTTAAAATACCACTATAAAGCCTGTGTGAATCTTTTTCTGTTTAAGAAACAGCATTTTTTAATTATACTCTGTCAGCTTAGTTTGAGTTTTGCTGTGAATAATAAAAAGAAAATGTCCCCAAAATGTTTTTTCCTTAACTAGAATTTAACTGAGAAGGAAGTGAAGTGTGTACCATTCTTCCCCGTTTTCATTTTGTTTCTTTGTTTACCAGTGATGATTAGTATTCAATGAATTTAGAGCTTTAGGAAGAAGCTAGTTTGATGGCACCTTAAAATAAGTCACACCTGTGAAAGCAAATCATTGGCCTCAGATCAGCTCCTTGATCTCACATGCATAAGCATAAAACTAGAATTTCCCTAGATTCACACCAGTGTTTCAGAGACCAGCATCTGGCCTAAAAAGATTTAAGTCGTTACATTTTTGGAGCTTGATGTTGATGCTGGCTGCAGTTTGGTTTAATTTAATGTAAAAAGATACTGTTTCAACAGCTGGAGAATCAACTCCAGACAAAGTATACATGATGTTAAAATTGCCCTCCATTATATAGTGGAAATCAGTTGTAATGCTGTTCTGGAGGTGAAAATCCTCTTTTCATAGAGTTTTGGCTCCAAGACCCAGCCTTCCACCTTCTCTGTTTCAAAATCAAGCATAGTCAACAAAAGTGCCAACATCCTTCAGTGTCGCCCAGATGGGCAATTAAGGGGAAGGCAGACCCTAAGGCCACCGCGCAGCAATCCACAGTGAAGAAAGCCAGACAAGACTCACCAACGGCTGGAAAAATCTTGCCCTTTGGATATTATTGGGAAATACAGGTCCCCAAGTATTGACTGTCTAATTCTTGCACAGGGATCTGACAGGAGGAACCATTTTATCAGTTGAAAAATTAATTGCTGACTAATAAGTTAGAGCAGGGTCAATAGACTTTTGTCTTCATTTCCTTTCTGTGGTGTTCATGCTCATTAGTTAGCTTCAAAATCTTCCTCCCCTTTCAGATTTGTTTACAGCAGCAGAGAGCCAATAAAATGCTAGAGCAGGCATTCTAAAAACACGCCTGCCAAAAACACTCTCGTGCTAATAACATACATGTTTTCAGTCATGTGTTTGTTTTGCCAGGTCCTTAATTCTTGATTTTTGTCCAAAAGGACAGTGGAAATGTTGAAGATGTGTCGATCTCACCATAAGGTGAAAGACCTGGATTCTGTAATGTGGTTTATCAAAGCTGAAACTTCACGGACGGTACAGTTTCTTTTCATTTATCCATTTGTTTTCAATGTCATTGTTTAAATAAAAGAAAATAATCTGACTTTGCACTAAATATGTCAGAACACATTGTGTTTCTGTGCCTGGATACTCCTCCTCTTTTCCACAAACAGTTTTCTGAAAGGTAATTTTGTGGAGTCCTCTAAATGGCCATGGACACCTGGAAAAAATAGCAATAACCCTAAACCTCTTCCCCTGATCTTCAGTCACAGATACCGTCCTAGCTAGCTATCAAATCCACATGTGCCCTTGATCGTTCTGTTTGTATATAACTCAGAACCAAACAAGAATCTATTTTCTGCGCACAGTTCACTTGTTGGCTGAACTGATGGTGGAAAAGAACCACAGGTGCAGACATAGTTTAAATACTGCCATTAGGGCTGTTCTGTGCCTTCAGAAGGACAGGGAAGAGCTTGTTTGCTGCCTGTTCCTGGCAGCAAGGTGTGTGCCAGCCTGGTGGGTTATCTCACACCACAGCTTGAGGAGCATTGCTGAGTAGCACCCAATGAATAAAACCTAATAACATCATCTAAATCAGCCATGGAGCTACTGGAAGCATGGGAGATGAGGCGGCAAAGCCAGAGCAGAAGCAAAGGATGGTGTTGGCAAGGAAGCAATGTGAGGAGAACAAGAGGCAGCAGCTGGAGCTGGCAAGTGGGAAGCATGAGGAAGGACAAGAGAAAGTAACAGCAGGAAAGTCAAGCTGCAAAAGCTGTCAACAACTAACTTATTAGTTTGATTTTCTGCATGGTTCTGGCCAACATCTCTGCCAGTCATTCCTGCACCTGGCCCTACCCACTGCTGCTAATGTGCAATGGTTGGAAAGATGTTTGTTCTTGTCTTCTAGATGCCCAGTAAAAAGGATTCATATGGATGTTGCTATTAAAAACTTGTACCATATTTCCAGCATAATTTTGTCTCTGTTTGGATTCCAGAGCCGAAATCTCTTTCTGCTGTTATGAATCTTGAGTCATCTATTCTCAGAAAAAAAATAATTTCCTTACATAAGTGTTTTGAGACTGTGATAAAGATCTGTTAACTTTTTCTTCAATCTCTCACTAGAGGGAAAACTTTCCAGATTGAAACATTCCTGCAGTTATCTTTCAAAAAGCTTCCATTTTGACAACTTTCTTTTTGAAATGCATGGACTCCAGAACAACTCGAATTTACTAAAACAGAAAAATAATAAAATCAATTATGCCCTAAAATACCCTCAGTTTGGCCTAAAAGCCCAATACCCAGCACACCTCTAAGCACTGAGCTTGTAGAAGGGTACTGGACCATAGTCTTACCTGTGACTGTCACATTATTTGTAGAGGAGGAATCAGCTTTTGGTAGGATTAAAGCTCTCAAGACAGATGTTTTGAAACCTTCATTAGCTCCATGTTTTGGTTTGCTCTTTCCAATCAAAGATAAGATTATGTATAAGCATATCAATGCCAGGATCACTTAGGTCTGAAGTAAGAAATCTAGGCCTCCTGAAACTTTCAAACTTAAATGGAAAGAAAGAGTCAACTAAATCTACTTGGATGAAAGTCTTGGATGCTAGGCTAGTCCAGAGGAAAAATATGATTATTAATAGATTGACTTTTCTATTCAGAGAAAATGAAGAAGTCCTAATTTTTGTGATTGCTGTAGCCTCTTTATACATGGAATTCAGGCTTTCTTTTCAGATTACTAGTTTGTCTTAAAAAACAATGCTACAAAACAATGCTTTTTGTATATCTTGTCTTTGAAAGGATCTCACGTTTTGCTGATTTTTCACTATAGAAGACTTTGAAATCTCAAGGATGTTTCAACAAAAGTTTGCAGTGAGCTTCAGACAAGACTTCCCTACATTCTAGTCTAGTTGAGAGGAGTCTCTGCCCATGGCAGGGAGGTTGAATTAGACTATCTCTAAGGTCCCCTCCAACCTAAGCAATTCTATGATTCTTTATTTGTCTTCATTCGTGACCGTTGCTAAAGTGAGTTGACAATTTCGTATTTATATTTTAAAAGCTGACAAAACAGTGCCATGCACATGTTACTCCCTGAGAGGAACTTCGCAAAAATTGCCTACACACAACAGTCACATTACTTAATTCACAAGTGGAATGACTGCAGATAATGCAGTGACTAAAGTGTTCTTCAAGTAAACAAGGAGAAGAGTAATCAACTATTGAATATGCATCTGATGTTGGTAAATAGACTGTCAGTTGGGCTGGAAATTGGCTGAATCACCAGGCTTAAGAAGTAGTGATCAATGGCATGGTGGCTGGTTGGCAGCTGGGAGTAAGCAGAGTACCCCCGAGATCAGCACTGGCCTGATGTTGTTCAGTGGCTTCCTCAAGAACCTTGATGATGAGTCTGAATACACCCACAACAAATTTCCAGACAATACAAAATATAATATTATGAACAAGATGTTTCCATCCTTATTATTATGAACAGAGTTTCCATCCTGAAGGACACTGAGAAACCTGGGTGTTATGAAACTCTTCCAAGTTCAACAAAAAGTTCTGCACCTGGGTGAAGACAGTTCTTCACATCAATGTAGGCTCTGAACCAAGTGGCTGCGGAGCAGCCCTGCTGAAAACAATCTGGATGCCGAGTTGGACGCTCGCTTGAATACATATCAATGATGTAAAGTGAATGTCATACTGGGCTACATGAATAACACTGTAGCAAAGAGATGAATGTAAATTATTATTATTCTCCCCACTCCGCGCTGATCAGGCTGCCTTTGGTATACTATGTCCAATCAAGGGACTTCCACTTCAAAAGGGATACTGCAAAGTTGGAGAGAAACCAGCAGTAGGCTGACCAAGATGATCAGGACTGCAGGGAATACAAGGACAGGTCAGAGAAGCTGGGAGACTAAAATGGAATCTAACAGTAGCACAGCACTACTTGAAAGCATATTACAAAGATGAGAGCACCAAACTCTTCTTCGTAGTGGCAGATAGTGTAAGAAAAGGGGCATACTGCACCTTGGGAGGTTCAGGACCTTAGGGGGTGATTTCAGAATCATAAAATCATTTAGGTTGGAGAGAGTCTTTAAGATCATTGAGTCCAACAGTAAATCTAACATTACCAAGTCCACTACTAAACCACGTCCCGGAGCACACATCTATACCTCTTTTAGATGTTTCCAGGGATGGCAGCTCAGCCACTTCCCTGAACAGCCTGTTTCAATGCTTAACAACCCTTTTGGTGAAGAAATTTTTTCCTAATATCTAATCTAAACCTTCTCTGGCAAATCTTGCAGCCATTTCCTCTTGTCCTATGACTTGTCACATGGAAGTTCTAGTAGCCAGCACTTCTATAAATTCCATTATTCACTGGATAAACTTTAGGAGCCACCTATGAGGAACAGTGCTGATGAGAAGTAATTTCTTAGACTTAAATATTATTTTGTCAGACTACTCATACTCAGGCAATTAAATACAACTTTGCAATGAATGAAAGAGGAGTGTGGTAATGCTTAAATGCATCAAGTACATTTCTTCAAACTTCTAAGTCACCACAGCTTTGAGGAAAAGCGTCAGTTTTGTAACTAGATGAAGCACATAGACTGTAACCAGAAGATGAAAGAACCTTTGTTCGCTGGTACAGCCTCAAGTACTGTTTTCAAGGTTTCTCAATGTTGCTGAAAGACAGTCTGATTTCTCATCAACAGTTTCATTAGCACTCAGGGTAAAATCTCTCTAAATCAGGGGGAACGTTTTGCACTTATAACCCTTAACTGTTGTAAGAAACAGTTAAGTTCGTGATGAGACCAGATAGCTTTCCTTGCAACAAGCAGCACACGTCACTGTCCAAAGCAAGGGCACCTGCAAGACACATGGGTGGAAGGGTTTTACTGGCCATTGTTTTGTGATCGGTTGGGTGTCCATGAGAGAGAGACAAAAAGATCAAAGGAAGAGACAGATGGTGGCAGGGAAAAGGCCAATAACACAGACATAACGAAAGCCAGGAATGTGCCTCCAAGAAAAGCTAAAAGAAAAGGGAAAAAGAGCTTTTATACTAAGTGTTTAATGGAAAATAGACTTGAGCTGTAAACAGGGGCCATGTCTCTTCTGCAGTTCTTGCTGAGTGAAGAAAAAGAGGGCTTTGTACTTTATTTGCAATTAAATGGGATTGCATGAGAGAAATCTAATTTCAGAAAATATTGATTTCTCTTCCTGGCTGCAACAATCCTTATTACCTAGGGCCTTTGTTTAGGTATTTAGCCAGCTCACAGAAAGTTATTCTCAGTCACCTAGGCAAGTGATAGTATTGCTCCATTTACCGCTAAACCAGCACACCCAGCTCAGCAGTCAGTCAGTCATGTTTCTAATGAGCCTGTTGCCATAATATTGGAAGATCCATGGGTCAGGAAGGATTCAGACAAGCTAGTGAAACAGTCAGGTAAAGGGGCAGGAATCAACAATGCAGGGCAGAGCATTGGTGGGTACATTTTTGAGTGGCTTCTTTCTCATCCTATACTTGTCTTTTTTTTTTTGTCAAAGTGAGTCCTGAGAAAACGCTGGTTCTGTTAGGCCTATAGAAGTGCCGAGACCCCTGCCAGTCTGACTTCTTGTAATGAAAGTGAAAAAGGTTCTCTCTTCCTATTCGGGAAGTCAACTAAACTGGGTAAATTGTTTCTTTCTTCGTTTGTACACCTTCTACTCTACTAAATGTCCATGGGATACAGCTAGTGAGACAAGAATTTGGAGGAGTTTGTAGATGGCAAGATATATGCATACATGCCTTTAGTGTGCATCCACACTGCACAGAAAGAGTGGCAGGTTACTCTGCCTTCTGATTTCTTCTTGCAGTTCAACACAACTTACATTTGCCGTATTTCCTGCATGCTGTTCAATACCTGCTCTGAAGACAGTATCCCTCACTTCCACATGAGGTTTTCATGGGGCACACAACTCCCTCATAATGGAGAGCTTCACAGAAAACTTCTTGCACAGTATCATTCCAATGCAAGGGGGCTTGGCAGTATCCTCTCACACTGAAAACTGGTGGATTCCAGGAAGATTAAGGCCAAATATATCCACATTGGACCCAATTTTAAATTCCTCATATCAGATTTTTGGAATGCTATTTTGTGTTCAGAGCACGACTCCCGCTGATTTCAGCTGCAGCTGTGAAAGTTCAGCACGCCTACAAGTCCTGCACCAAGAATAAAAGCAATGTAAAATTACTGAGAGCTTCTGAAAAGATTGGCTTGAGTGACTCAGATATCATCACATGGGAACTGTGTGACAGAAAAAGGGACAGTATCCAATTCTCCAGGGTGGAACATCACTCCCTTGCCATATGTTCTCTTCCCAAATTCTGTCTCATTCTCTATACTTCTTATTTCTGGGACCAATGAAATGGGAAGGGGTTCTGCAGTGTATTTAACTGTATAACCATGATCAGTTCCTGGAACTTTCCACACTGCTTATAGAATGGAACTTGTAACGAAAGGCAACCTGCATAAACACAAGACACAACCAAAGTTTTCAGCCTTAATACTATTTTCTTCAGCTGGCTTATATTTTGCTAGTTTTTCAAAAAGAGGAGCAAATTCCCTTGTGCGACATTGTGCTGTCATTCACAAGGGCTACAGGGAGGTAAATGAGGCTTTTTAAACATGTGGCACAGATCTCTGCTGTTTGGCTAACAGAAGGACAGAAAATAGTGATAGGATCAGAGACCAGCACCAGGGAGCTGGGACATACATGGGACACACATCTTGACTACCTGGCTCATTTCTCCACCAGCCTCTTCTTAATTCTCTCAGCCTTGCTGGGTCCTGAATATCGTCTTTTCCCTCAGTCAGTCCAATTTTTCCTCATATAGGTACAGTCAGCCAGGCATAGTTCCTCTCCTCAAGTTCCAGTTGTGGACTCTGATTTGAAACTCCTCATTTTTCCTTTAGAAAATCTTTAGTCAAAAAAAGAATCTTTTTTTCCCCCACTGCTTCATTCTTAGCAATATCTAACAACTTTACAGAAAATTTCCATGAGAAATCAGTCCAAAGTAAATCCTTAACATTGGGATGGTAAATGTTTTGCAAAATTGTAAATGATTAAACCCCAGGAAATGTTTCAGGAGACAAAAATAAGTCTATCTCCAACATGAATAAAAGTTGCTTGTATAAAACCTTACATTATATCTCCAACCATTTAAACACCCTGTACTGATGATAACTGTGACAAAATGAGGCATTAAAATCAAAACAAAGTAAAACTCCCACAAGATAAAGTATAAAAGACTGTATTAAAATTCTCATCCAAAGGTATTCATAGCTTAGCCTTAACACTGGAGTGTTAGTTGCCTATAAACATCGTTTACTGATTAACCTCCTATCACACAACCCCAAAACACGAGCTGGACTTGCAAAACAAAAAAAAGGCACCTCCACAGAGTATCCATCTCTACTTTAAACAGTTTCTCCCAGACACCTTATGAAAAACACCGAATAATCTCACTTCCCTGGGCCATAAAGAATGAGAGGAAGGAACATCAGAGACAACTATTTCAACTGCCTCATCAGGGATTGCTCATCGATCCTCAGCATTTGCAGGGGATTCTGATCCTGCTCATATCCAAAAGGAGACAAGGAGGGAAAGTAGCCAGTTTCCCCATGTTACAGTCCATGTGGATTAACATACTTCTGGGAAAAGAGATATTTGGGAGAACTCGCCCTGCAAGCAGGATACAGAGTATGTGGTGAACGCCACTTAAAATACTAGCCTGGCAGTCCCTAAATGCTAAGTGCTACAGGCCAGTCTTTACCTGGGTACGTTATGTAAAATGTTGTTGATTTTAGGGAAAGTGGAAGGCACCCTTGCTGTTTGCCTGCTGGTAGGCTTTCACTTGTCACCTGTGATAGACACTCAAGGTCTGACATTGCACAGCCACGTTTCTTGCTGTAGACACCATTCCTCTCCCTTCACCCTCAGCCCATTGTTTTAATTTTGTTTTGCTTTGCTTTTCTTTCAGGCTGAGGAAAGCTGGGTAAAAGATGTTTTGTTTGGGAAAAGAAGAAAGAAGACTGCTCCGGAATTGTTAAAAAAAATGCAATGCAGGTTTCAACAAAGAGCCACTTTAAAGAAAGCTAAAGAGCTCTATAGAGACCTCTTTTTTCTTTTTTTTTTTTTAGCAAACAAAGTTGATGAAAACAGCTGGAGACTGTAACTTGGAAAATGGAGAAAGTAAGATGAATAAAACTTCCTGTTTTCCTCTCCTATCCCAACCTGCAGGGGATGGGGAGGCGGGTAACCTCTTCAGCCCTTTTTCAAAACAGATCTTGAATTCCCAAAGGATACAAGTTTGAACTTTTCTTTTTTAAAAAAAAAAAGCAAAAAAAATCAATTATTCTTTTGTATGGTGCTCTAGGCTCTTCAGCTCAGATACAATTTGTTGGACATACATAGATATGGCAGATTCCACTACTTAACTCTGACTAGCACAAAAAAATGATGGTAGTAAATCTTAATATTTAAGGCTGATGTATACCATTGTTTTCAACTCCCTGGCTCAAAAGAGCTTTCTTAGGTAAGTGTTTTGCAACTAGCTTCTGTTACTCTACTCACCAGTGCTACAATTTATGGAATGTGAAAACGCAGTCATGAAATTCGACTTGTTAAAACCCTTACTGCAGATGAGAGAACTTAATTTTGCATAATTTCCCTGTCTCTTTTCAGTTACCCCTTTGGGTGCACAAGATGAGACACTTCAAGGGTCACAAAAATAAAGTACTGAAATGTTTCAGATAAAACCTACAAAATTTAGGTTGTATTATTTGGGGGGTTATATTGGCTTAGATGCAGGTGCACCACAGCTCTGAGGTACTGTAGAATAAAGTTGCCTTGGCTGCTCTCTCAGCATGATCCACTGCTGTAAGAGCGGTGAAAACACTGGTAAACCCCTTCTAAAATGGCAACACAGAAATCCTTTAAAATGAGTATAACCCGAAGATCTCATTTCTATTCCTAGCAATGCTACTGACCTCTGAGACCCTGGCCAAGGGACTCAACCCCTCCACATCCCCGCTCCCTGCAGCTGGGAAGGGGAAATACTGACCCTTTGATAGGACGTTTTGAGATTCCTGCCTTAAAGCTTTAGGCTTGTCACAGACACGGAGCAGGGGCCTAAAGGCAGCAGGAAAACAATGAGAGTCCCTTTTCTCAGTTCAAAGGTTTCACATATTCAGCTCCTACTGCAGGAAGTTGTAACCACTTTATAAAGGCAGATCAGATACATTATTATGGTTTATATGGCTTAATTACACAATTTAGTACTTTAATTTTTGGTGATTCATTTTTATTAATTCCCAATAATACTATGAATGCTCCAAATGAAGATGGGTTTGAACTTCAGACATATTCTATGATAAGCAGTTTTTCATTGTTTTTTTTCTCATAATATCTACATCAGCTCTATCTCTATTTCTGCATCCCTATTACTGAGTCCTTAATTTGGCAATTATCTTGTTTATTACACATCACTCCAGCACTACGTTTCATTTGTAAGGCCAGGCATGTGTTCAGAGTAAGAAGCAGCTATGAAGAATTGATTTTAAAAGAGAACTATGAAAACATTGTGTCCAGATACAATACTTCAGAGTAGTTGTATGCAATCTCACGTTGCTAGGTTCTTCTCTTCACTACCTCCCCCAGGAAACACCTGGAGCTCAAAAAAATATGCTGTTTAGGCTTTTCAAAGTAAAAGACATTTACATTACATCTAAATTTTTAAACAAAGTTCTTTTAAATCCCACACGTGTGTATAAGCTCCTCAAGCTACAAAACAAGAAAAAGAAATGTAGAAATCCCTGGTAGTACAGTGACTGGGGTAGCAACCACAAGAACCAAGCACATCTAAACATTGAGCATGTATGATAGAGCAAAGGCCTCAACTGTGACGACAATCTGCAGTGGGAAAGTGGTAAAAATCAATGTAAGCTGCAGAACCATTCCTTGTGTTTGGCCAGTATCCACTGAAAAACCATTGATTTTCCTTGTTTTTGTCAGGGATGTCTTCTAGTTTAACTCTGAAGATCTAAACACTCATGCATACCTGCATCTGAAAGTCTATGTTTGTTATTTGGGCCCTTGAGTATTAAAATGTTTTATCTGAGGCCCAAAGCCAGGCAAATTTTATCCTTATTTCAACTGCCTGTATACTCTGGCTCACTTGCATCCAGAGCTCAGCTGGTCTCAACTCTGGAGCTGGCTGGGCTTTTTTGTTGGGCACCTACCAGTCATCTCAGTTACTGAGATGAGCAAAGCAAATGGGAAAACAGTGTCTCTCACCTTCACACATTTAAATTCTCTATTGTACCTACAGCAGATGACAGGAGGTCCTCTTTACCATCTCCTTTCTGTAGGATCCAGTGGATGTGAGATATCTCTGACTCAAAGAAACTGGGAACCAAAGCCAGTTATTTCTCGGCCCCTGGCAGTCGCCAAAGCTGTTCCCCGTGGCTGTAGGCATCAGCAGAGCTAGACACATGCCATTTGGGTGAGGAAGCCTTGTTGGCATCAGTGATTACTCCACTTCCCTGAAAGCACATGGATCTCACTGTCTTTCTTCAGCTGGGGGCTTGGCTCTGAGTAACTCTTTTTTCTAAGGAAAAAAGCAAGTGGTTTAATTTACAATTTTGAGTTTGAGGGCTGTAAAGGACCCCTGACCCTCCTGCTCTTGTGAGGTAGCTCCCACCAGGTGAGTGGCCATCACAAACAGTCAACCCTGTGTGTGTTTGAAAACAAGCAGCGGACACAGATTACAAAAGCCTAAAGTGTTTCTGTACCTTCAGGCTTACTTATCTCACACAAGCATGAGTGAACATGGATTAACCAGAGCATAGTGTCCAGCAGGCATTTAAGTCCATCTCTCTAGCACAAAACACTAGCCAGAGCAAAATGCATACTTGCATTTTATTATGCGGCCAGAGCTATGCAACTCTTTCTCAGCCACGTCAGAGTTGCCAGGGTGTTCCCAGCCTTCCCTGTGCATCATCAAATTATTCCTGTTGCTCTCAGGACCTGCAGGATACTTGAAGCTGTGCAAGAGCATAGTGACAGCTTGAATTGTTTTCTCTACATTTTTAATTTTTCATGTGAAATTTTGAGTTGAGGCCAATAGTGTCATTGGAGCCAGCTGAAAATTTCACATAAAAATTAAATTAGAATATTATTAGAGTGCTACATATGCTAGACACATTTGCCCCATGGTGCCTTTCCACTTTCCTTGAAACAAAAAAAGAAAACACCACACTTGCATTAGGCAGAGAAGGCAGACACTGCTTTTAACACTGCCGCGAAACGTTGCTTCCAATGAACAGGGTCTTTAATCTCCTTGTGTAGCTCAGAAATGTTGTTTCCCTGACTGCCTAATCAGTTACACTGAACACAGCAGCATTTGCAACATTCCCCAGAACGTTTATCAGTGTTGTCCTCCACCTTGTCAATAGGAAATCTTTCCTAAGACAGGGCTCTGCTCTAACCACAGCTGGAGGTAAGTAGGGAGCAGCCTGGGGCTACACTAAAAAGCCAGCGTGTGACATATCTGCTGACTGGCCTATGCTCGCTTACAAATAGGCTGGATTTCACTAATTTTAAGTCCTTTCATCTGGCTTTGAGCAAAAAAGTTAAACAGTTTATCATCCAGTGTCATTCTAGGAATACTTCAAATGTCTACAGAAATAAAATGGGAAGGAGGTTTGTTACTCCAGGAACTTGCATTCTTGGGTAGCTAAAATTCGCAGAAATCTCATTGTGTTGCCGTATGTTTATTTCTCCAAAGTCATCACTGGGGGGATTTATTCTGGGGGAAGTTCACTTTCAGATGACACACAACAGGGTCAGTCCATAAAGGAGAGCTATAAACAAGTCAAAGGTTTTCAACTGTTTTCTGCAAACAAAAAAATTACCAGATAGGACCTTACTTCTCTAAGGAAGGGTATATGCTTATAAGTCTGAAGAGAAAGTGCAAATACTTGGTGAAATGGACTGAAATATTCCCGATTGTCTGTTAGGCAGATCAAAAATGCAACTGGAATGGAAAGATACTCATCAAATTGAATAGGCTTTGATATAAGTCTATATATTTTTTCTAGATAGGTATGAGAATTTGTGTAATTGAGCAAAGTTCTTCAACCATTTCGGGACAGAACTTGCTGCAGAACTTGAGAGACAGCTTGGTGAGAGAAAAGTACATTGCAAAAAACCTAATGCTGTTTCAAACAGAGTAAACTTATTTAGCCAGTCATTAAGGCTCACTGTGAGAGTTTTGAAAAGGAGACTTGAGGGTGGAAAGTACTCAGGTGAACTTCAGTGGGATTTGGGCACAGAAAATTAGACTGATTTGAATGCCAGATAAAAAAAAAAATGACAAAATTTAGACCAATTTGAATGCCAGATCAAAATGCAGTATGAACAGAAACGGTTAAAAATAGTCTGCCAAATTATCTTTCAAATAACATCCAGATCATAAATTAACATTCAGAGAATAAAATATCTAACTATGACAGAGACTTTGAGATGATAGGCATCTTGACAAATTGTGTGAGTATGAAGAACAGTGGGATATTTTAAAATCTATCACCAGTTTGTGCAGGGAGGATTTATTACCTCATAAAGACAAGATAAAAATACAAATATACTCATAGATTTATGTTCCTTAATCTCCTAATCAAGAAAATAATGAGGGCGCCATATTTAAGAATTTCAAAGCATAGATAAAGCCGGCTTCAGCTGCACACATAGGTGCTTCAAACATGGGGATAGTTCACACAGCAGCAGTTACCGAATTACTAATTTGCGATACACAAAAGTAAGTTCAGGATGCACAAAAGTTGAGCCACAAAGCAAAACTCACTGCAGCATAAATTCTTTCAGCATGTTCATCAAACCGATTCCAGGTTGCCTTCAGCCACATAAAAGGAGAGCTCAAAAAGAGGAAACTAATGAATGAGAAGGTCAGAACCAAGGAAAGTAATGGTTTTGAACTGTCGATAGAGCCTCAGTAAAAGGCCTCGTACTCACATTCAAGAAGTCTGGGCAGAATTAAAGTACACACGCATCACTGATCTCAATACTACTGAAATTAATTTGGATTCTGATAATCACCATGGTAAGCAAGCTCACTATGCACAGTCACACCTCAGGTTTGAAACATTTCATTTTTCTCCTTTCAAAAATCCTTAACCATTTCTGGGCTATTACACTAGACAAGGTACAGAACAAGGTGGCTCCTCACAGCTAGGAAATCATGAGCCACAGCAACCCTGTCACAGGGCTAGCATTCAGGTGCTCTCATTTAGGCTGTCCCAGTGCTGCAGATTCACCCAGGCAGGAGTGGGGTGGCCTCTCCAGCCCCAAGGGGTATCTCCTGCACATCCTGGGACTGACTTCAGTGAGGTGGTCTTTGAACAGCAACAAGTCAACATGGCCTTTGAAGAACATCACATGCTCTTCCAGAAGACCTAGACAGCATCTAAGGAGAACGGGCTTCTCCAGGAGAATGTCCAAAAGAGATGGGAGAAAACAGGACACCCCTGAGGAAAATATTAAGCTTCTGCTAACAGGAAGGATAAAGTATCTGAATAAAAGACTAAAAGCTTCCAGAGCCTCCAAAAATAATTATGAATCAGAGCCAGCTCAAGCCTCATGATCAGATACAAGATAAAAAGGCAGTGGGAACTTCGAAATGGGTTCAAAGAGCACAATTTGTGGAGCTCAGTTCATTTTAGTGGGTTCAAGTCCTGGGTGGAGATGTCTGATCACCACAAGAAACTTCATTTTGTTTTGGTTTGATTGACACATTCGCAAATTTGGAGACACCAGTCTTTTCCAAAGAGTTTAATTAAGGAGGATTAGTACAGTCAATAAAACTTAGTGGTCTCTAATGCATTCTGGATCTTTCAGCCGAATGGAGCCGAGCTATTTCATCAGAACACTTTCCTTTTTGTTCTCAAAGGGAGTAACTGCATGCCCCTATAGCTGGAAATAGATACGTGCCATTGAATTTATATTAAGCAGACACTCTGCCTAAAGGGAGGTATTGAAGTCCCAGTCTCAAAACCACCAAAAAGAGAGAAATACTAAAACAAAAGCAAAACAAAACCAAAGTACTGATCAAAGTGCTAAATGCAAAACAACTCTCTTTTCTAAAAATGGATCTGATGCCTGTTGCCTTTCCTGCTAAGCATCATTTAGCTAAACATTTAGAAGTTGCCCATGCAAAATTCTGCTTACATCATCAGTCACCTCCATCTGCCAACAAATAAATCCCACTCAGCTGTTTGTTGAGCCAGCAGAAATATGGCAGGGCTAAGGGTTTTATTCCTGAAAGAGCCCTAATTCTCTCTCCCCATTCAGTGTCTGTTTTGTTAAAATACAAAAGGATTTACTGGGAGAGGAAGTATCCATTTCATGCATGCAGACCAGAATTCAAAGATAAGATTGGAAATACAATGGGCAGGCAAAGGTAGTGATAAAAGCACTAATCACCTAATTTAGCAACAATTTCATTCATGTACCTCTCTGACCTGCCATATACCAATTTCCCTCACATTGTTATATGCAGAAGGATTGCACGTCTCTGTAGCTGCACAGTTTACACACGGTACAGTTTTTTATCAGCAGTTTTAGTCATGCACATTGATGCATTGTGATAACACCAAATAGACTCAGTTGTAGAAGGTTCACAGTTTTCTAATTCAAGATCTGTATCTTTACATCCGTAGTTCTGGCAAGATAAAGTATACAAAAAAGGGCATCATTTGCACATCTCAGGCCAGCACTAGTGTTGCGTATGAGGATGTATTACAAAATTAATACAAAAAGATGGCTGTATGTCCAATAATGACCAAACAGAAGAGCGATATGCAATATTATACTGTTCTCATTCACCTTGGTGCAAGCCTGAAATAAGTGCAGCTACTCGCTATTTATATCAGAGTTAGGAGGAAGAAGCATACTGCTGTTGTGTATAAGCTATCCTTCTGATTTACTGTAAGTAAAAACTCTTCTTAAATGAAAGAAAACAATTTTGTCCTTTTTTCTCAAAGGCAAAATCCTCCAAATATAATTTCGATACATGAATTGTAGTACATGGCAGTTGCCCCCTATTATGCTGTTAGATTCTATCCCAGTAATGTAAACTGTTTGCAAGGCAAGTAGGATTTGACAGGTTTTTTGTCAATCATATGAAAAAACCTCTGGAATGTTTAAATACGTTATGACTATTGTGACAAAAAATCTTTAAAGCTTTTCTTTTCAGTAGATTCCTAAAAAGACCAGTAGTTTTGATGACTAATGCAATTTCCTTTCAGCAGG